>NC_136488.1:77501240-77666240 GCF_053919585.1 Euprymna scolopes | reverse complement strand
TTTTTTCTATTAAATTTTCACATTTTATGATTTCTTATTGAATTATGAATTTCATTTTTCTATTATAGTCAGGTCTATTAATGCTATTTTCCATATTGCAAAAAATTTCGTAGCAGCGAGCATAAAAACGTACTTGCAAACGCACATCATGCACACACGCACACACACACAAAAACCAACGCGCACACACATTCATAAATATATATATGTGTGTGTATATATATATATATATATATATATATATATATATATAAGAGAAAGAGAATTAAAAACTGCAAGTTGAACTTTACAACTAAAATGTATTGTTCGACTGAATACTCCAAACAACAATCCTTATTCTGCGGAATTTCAAAGAATGATATTCTTGCTATTGTTCTTATCCGAGGACAGAAAACAATCAGCAAATTATATTTGTAGTAATGATAGATTTTGCTAATTATGGCATTAAGTGAAACCGCAATGTATTGTAGTCATAAACTGTCAAGAAAAACAAGTAAAAAACATGTTGGATATGCCAAAAAATATAGACAAAAAACCCGCATAATATTTCAGCTGGCATGAAATTCTTTAAGGTAATTCGAAAGGCGAACATAGTTCTTTATGGCGAATGTATTTTTTACACGGTGGTCGCCACTTATCAAGGCCCGGAAACCACACAAGGATAAGGGTTATTGCAAGTACAGTACGTTAGTGTGGAGATTAGATGAATGTTTACTTAAGGGGGCGGTTCATTAGGAATTTGTTAACGTTGGACTTGGAGACATCACAGGTGTAGTAAGCTGGAAAGCAGGCAGACGGAACAGAGTTCCACAGGCGTGCAGTTCTAAGAAAGAAGCTTTGTTCATGGAATCCACGTTTTGATTAAGGCACAGATAAAGAGTGGGGGAAATTTTTCACAGTGGATTCAGCTAAACGGGTGTTTTCGTGAAAGATTGGCGAGGGGGGACCAAAGATTGGAGTTCAGACGAGCACCTGCCATGGGAATAACGATAAAACAAGGATAGGATCGCAACGTCTCTTCTGTCGGAGAGAGGTTGCAAGGTAGAGAAAAGGGCATCCCCCACTACGCAACGAAGTCTATTTTGTATTCTGTCAAGGCAGGATAGGCTGTTTTTAGCAACTCCTGCCCAGATATGGCAGCAGTATTCCATCCTTGGACGTACTTGGCTTTTATATAGATAGAGAAATGCACC
Organism: Euprymna scolopes; assembly: GCF_053919585.1. Lineage (NCBI taxonomy): Eukaryota > Metazoa > Mollusca > Cephalopoda > Sepiida > Sepiolidae > Euprymna > Euprymna scolopes. The sequence continues at coordinate 77,665,047 of NC_136488.1, read as the reverse complement.
AGTAGTGAGATATCTTCTGGAGCGGTAGAAGGAACCCACCATCTTTCCAGCGACCTTGGCAACAGACTTGATGTACGTGTTCCATCACAGATCAGGAGTAAAGGTCAAACACAGAAGCTTGTCAAAACACGGGGCGTCTCCTAGACGAGAGCCATCCATTTCAATTGATGGCAGATGAGTATCAGAGCGTTGATGATGTAAAGATAGGAGTTTGGTTTTAGACGCATTAAAGGTAACCAGCCACGACTTCCCTCACTGAACCACGCACTCGAGATCAGAGGAGAGAGAATCAGAGATAACTTTGTTATTTACAGCCATATATGGTCGTGTCATCAGCATAGGTGTCAACGAATTATTTAAGTATGTATTTAGGGAGGTCATTAATGTAGATCAGGAAGCTAGTTGGAGCCTGGATTGACCCTTGAGGGACTCCAGCATTTATAGTGCAGGCCTCTGATTTTTGTCTATCGACCACTACTCTTATGAGCCTATCGGAGAGAAATGATTTAATGATTGAGAAAACATTTCCAGTTATATCGTAGCTGGAAATCTTGTGAAGTAGGCCCTTATGCCATACCTTGTCGAAGGCCTTTGATATGTCAAGAGCAATTGCCCTATAAAGGAACCCTTGGTCAAGATATTCACTAATCCTATGAGATATAACCGTCAAAACATCTGGGGTAGATCTTGCAGAACGGAAATCATATTGTGTGTTACTAAGAATATTGTTTCTGCTGAGGTGGTTTACTTTACTTTACGTTGTCTATTTTTATAATTTACTAAGTATAAAGTGAACATTACCATTTTTTTTAAATCAAACACTTTCTGCATAGTAACTTTTTACTACATTATATACTTATAGAACAAGGATATCTACAAAACACACGTAAGGTTTTCGCATGAAAGTACTCCTAATAAAAATAATTTATATATCTCAAATTTGTCAGTCAATATTTCCAATCGAATAGCCAGGCAATATCGCCATATATAACTAGTTACTGTGTTTTCTTGTCTTCCTCTTCTTAATGTCCATATACAAACTTAATATAATATGCATAATATATATATTTTTGTTGGAATTTTGTAGATGGTATGAATTGGTCTATGCCTACAATTAACCATTCGGTCAGATTTGATACTATAGAGGACACATCCTTTTTAAACATGGAGTGCAGAGGTAAATCAGATATGAATGTACGGAAGCTGCCCCAGTCAGCCATAGAGTATCGGTATACAGTACGGTGGAGGGTACGCCTGGCGACTTATTATATTTCATTTTTGTCTTAACTGATACGACGGAGTGGTCAGAGGATCCTAGAGGAGATAGAACGGAACATGAACATAGCTCAGGTTAAGTTGTGAAAAAAGGTCTAGGAGGCTTGCATATTGACCAGGTGTATCGGGCACACGGGTGGGTTCGCGAACAATCTGAGTGAGGTCATAAGCAATGGAAAAATCGAGACAAACCCTCCCCTCGTCGTCTGTCTTATTTGAATGGGTCAGCCATTCCACGTTATTGATGTTGAAGTCACCACAGATGTGGATGTTAGCCGAGGGATGTGCAGACAGGATGTTCTCTATTTTCTAAGATATACTCTTAAAGATAGTAACTCCACTGTTGTGGGGCCGATAGAGTGCAAATATTAACGCAGTGGTGTAAGCAAGTGCAACCCGGAAGCACATATAGGGTAAATTAGGATCTTTTATAGAGGTATCCCTGCCACAGGGGAAGCCATCTTTAATGTAGGCACATATTCCATGCCCATGGCGATCTTCGGGCCAGATTTTGCTGTATTCTATATATTACGGCACAATAACGTTGACACAGTCGTTCTCGCTAAATCACTAAAGTTAAAATATGTTGAGCCTGGCCAGTACCAGACGAGTGGCGATTTGGGAATTTAGGCGCTGTATGTAGTCATAGAAATTCCCAGGTTGATACCTTGGGGCGAATTTATTCACTTAGAATGCTGCATCCACACTCTTCGCAAAGACATACATCTAGGAAAAAGCAACTTTGATTTAAAAAAACTGCGGTATATTGTATACTCTGTTCTGTGGCAGGCATCTGTGGTTGGTTCTACACAAAGGCTTCACCACTATAAACAACCGTCTGTGCCGATTGTCGAGCAACTTAATTATTTTGGCGGAACCTTATACACCGAAATCAAAGGGATAGTCCATCTATATATATATATATATATATATATATATATATATATATATATATATATATATATAGTCCACATACAGTACTGTTTCATTGTTTCACAGCTCATCTGTCTGACTAGACAGACAATATATATATATACATATATATATATATCTATATATATATATATATATAAAGTGTATGACAAAAGTGAGTACACTAATTACATTTCTCTAAATAGTTCAGTATATCTCTTCATGAGACAACATTGACAAAATGATGTTTGGACATAATGAAAAGTAGTCTGTTTGTCACCTATATAACAGAGGTGATTTATTTTTCCCTCAAAATAATTCCAAATATAGCCATTAAAAGCTAAATCCCTGGCAACATAAGTGAGTAACCCCCTTTCGAAAAGCTGTTAATATTAATATACAACATGTCAACTCTCAATATTTTGTGTGCCTACCACCATTATCCAAAACTGCCTTTACTCTCTTTGGCATGGAGTTTACCAGAGGTGCACATGTAGCCATTGGATACTTTTCCACTCTTCAATTCCGACATCGCAGAGCTGACGGATATTTGAGACTTTGATGACCTGTATCTTCTGCTTGAAGATGACCCAAAGATGTTCTACTGAGTTCAAGTCTTGAGACATACATGGCTAGCCCCTCGCCTTTACCCTCAGCCTCTTCAGTAAAGCAGTGGTTGCCTTGGATGTTCATTTTGGGTCATTGTCATGCTGAAACACTACACTGCGACATAGTTTCTGGAGAGAGAGGACCATGTTTCCCTCAATGAAATGTAACACTCAAATAACTGCAGCACTCATGCAGCCTCAGACCATACCATTCCCACAAGCATAGTACACTTATATTTGTACTCCTAAAATTGGTGTGCATGGCTCTCGCCACAGTAGGAAGCCTCTTCTGAAGGTCATACAGAAGAAAGCCTGCAAACAGTTTGCTGAAGACATGTAATAAAGCCCATAACTTACTGGAACCATGTTCTATGGTCTGATTTGACGAAATCGAATTTTTTTGGTTCAGGTGGCCTTAAGCATGTGTGGCGGCGACCAGGTGAGGAGTACAAATATGTCATGCCTAAAATCAAGGATCGTGCTGTTGTGTCTGTTGCGGCATGGATGATGCAGGTATTGTAGAGTTATATTTCATTGAAGGAAACATGAAGTCCAACATGTACTGTCAAATGCTGCAGCAGAGCATGATCCCCTTCCTCCAAAAACTGAATCGCAGAGAATATTCCAGCACGATAATGACGCAATGCTTACATTTCCATTCTTCTTTCACTATCTATCATTATTTGTAATGCAAATTACTTTATTCTTGTTGTTTTTCGTAACGTTATCAGCGATTGGCGAAGATAATCATCTGCCAAAACACAGAGACCCGAAACTACTTGTTTGTCTCTGTCCAAGTTTAGTTCTTCGTCATTAGCAGCGCGATATGTTTGAAGTTTCTATTCGTAATCTAATTTCATCACGGACATGATTGTTCCTTCGCCATCTTCTTTCGTTTTTTTTTTTTTACTCTTCTTAATAACTAAATAACATAGTTTCTTCTATTTTGCTTCAAAACGCATACGCCGCTGCCAGGACTTCGCCGTTTCTCTGTGTTCTCTTGCCTGTCACAATCTACTTTCTCTATAAGTTCTCTCTCTCCTTCTCTCTCCATTTTCCTTCCATTTATAGATTTTTCTCTCTCTCTCTCTCTCTCTCTCTCTCTTTCTCTCTTTTCTGATTACACATTCTTTTTTCTTAGACAATCTCTCTGTTTACATTTTTACACGGAAAAGAAATAAAAAAATAAAGAAGTATCCGAATATATAACATAAAATATATAAAAGTGGTGTCGTCTAAATCGATAAAATCGAACGCGATGCACCAAGAAGGAGTTGTATATAACCCCTCGCAGTTGTTTAATCTACAATACATTGTAGTCTACATTGTCCTGTATATTTTATGAACATTACTTTAACTAACCGGTTGAAGTATATTTTACCATGTAAAATATCCATGGTTCTGTTGTTATTTAAGTATACACTTTCATTTCCAATGCGCCTCTATCTCGTCAAAAACATGCTGTTGATTTATTATGCCGGATTCTTCTGCTTGTTCGGTGATAAAACTTCTCAACTACGTTTGTGATGTTAGCATGGATAAGGATGGTAACTATTGTCAAAATCGTGTTTCTTTTTAATAGCATTTTCGATTACTGATGTTCAATATTTTTCGGGCACATTCCATACAAAACTTATCTAAGAATATTCCAAGACGTGTAATACATTTGTTTGAGATATAAAATAAAAAAATTGAAGCCTTGTCCTATTAACACACAGTAACAAAGAGTCTTTCACACGCGCGCACACACACACAAACACACACCCACACACACACCCATGTATATGTATATATATATATGTAGAGAGAGAGAGAGAGAGAATGAAAGAGAGAAAGATACATCGATAGATAAATATTACAAGGAAGTCACAACTTAAAGAGACAGCAAGAGAAAGTGAGAGAGAGACAGAGACAGAGAAACAGAGACAGAGTTTAGTCTATGATGACAGAACAATCACCGTCTCGATCAAGATTATTAGTGTCGAAATATCAAGTGTATGATTCCTTTCCAGCTGGCACATCTAAGAATTTTTATTTTTTTATTTTTAGGATTATGTCAATTATACGGCTACTATTTCCCTTTTGATTGTTATTTAAAAAAAAAAGATTAGGTTTTGCCTAGGAAAATTTTTAAAGTAATTAGGCATTCAGCTAATAGTGCAAATAATATTTGATGGTTCTTTCGTATACCTTAAATTAAACGTATCTTTAATGAACGTAATTACTTTCTAAGAACCTTTCATATAAGGAACCGGTCCGTAGCCGTCGATGCAAAGGCACAGCCATAGTTATTCGCTGGCAAATCTGCATTGATAATCATAATTACTATGTAGAAAAATGTATTATGGAGCACAAAGGTCTGCTTATTCTAATTGTACCATTCCTGATTCGTACTTCTTGAACATTTTGAGTTCAAGATAAAAGGGTTTCAAGCGACCCTCTTGCATATAAAGCCGTTGTGTAAATTATTTCTGCTCTTTTCCCAATACTGTTAAAAATCCTCTCGTAATTTTGACTAATATCCAATTGATCATCTCAGATTATCAGCCTTTATAAATGATGTTTCAGTATAAAAATGAAAATTTAACACTTTGATAAAATTATGTATTTTTTGTTCACATTTGTTTTAAAATAATCGTAAAAGTTGATATTAAATAAAAAAAATTGTTGCGAATAACAAAAAAAAAATTAAATATGATTTTTCTCATAAAGTTTAACGTTGAAATTTTTACCGTTGAAATTTCTGACTATATTAGTAAATATTACAGGAAAAACGTAATTTACTTGATTTTTTGAATTTACAATTTTATATGGCTCAAAATTATTTACAGATGCATATATATATACATATATATATATATATATATACATATATATATATATAGAGAGAGAGAGAGACAGAGAGACAGAAAGACAGACACAGAGACAGAGATAAAGAGATATATGCGTGTGTGTATGTGTGCGTCCGTTGAATTTATGAATATGTATTTATGAGAATTAAGACGCAATAAGGGTTTCGCATTTTATCCCAGTTGATTTCCTAAAATTAATGAATGCTTGTTAACGGGTGTTTAATATACATTAGATGTTAAGTATAACATGCTAACAATTTAGGTTCATTGTTATTCCTCTTTACGGGGTAATGTATCTGTTATTTAATCGCAAGCTTTCTCTTAAAGAAAATTTTAACTGACGTTAATTTCTTCTTTTTTGTTTCGTTTTGCATGCACGTAACAGATTTTTTTGGATTATGTCGAAATAGTAAGTGACCTAAAATATACACTTGCGTCCATGCAGTACGTTTTATATTTTAGATATATGTTTATTTTAGTTTTTTGATTACTGATACGTTGTAATCTCAAAGTAACGAATACAGATCAAGCAAACCGCGTCGGATTTCGGCGCGGTTTGCTTGATCTGTGTTCGTTAATTGAACTTCTTGTGTGCAGGGCGTTTGCTCAGTTGGTAGAGATCTTGCCTTGCATGCAAGAGGCTCGGGTTTCGAATCCTGAGTTCGGATGTGTCTAACTGATGACCCCAAATGAGGGCGAAACTCGAGTCTTGGACTTCCGGTTCTTTGACTGTCATGGCTCTTGTGGGCTGCGACGTTGTTTGGCTGTGGAATTTATTATATACAATCTCTCACATTCTGAAAAACACACACACACATATATATATACATATATATATATATATATATATATATAATCGTTGCGTATTTAACAACAGAAACATTCTGGTAAGATTATATGCATCGCTTACCTGGATTGTGATCGAGACTTTAAACAATCAGATACATTAAACCCGGGTACACCTAACAGGGATGCTATTTTGTAGGTTTCAATAGTGTTTGTTTCATTAACTGCTTTAAAATGTATATTTCTTTTCAAATTTATTTTTAACAAACCTGCTTATATATATATATATATATATATATATATATATATATATATATATATATATATATATTCCACCCCTATACAGTAGAGATCCCTGGATGTGAGAAAGTAGTTTATTCACGAGCACTGCTAGACTTTTGATCTCACTTCCGAGTTCCTGCTTTTTCAACTCTACTGACATGTAGAAGTGCAAGTGTAATGGGAACGGACATATCGCTGCTAAAGTCCCTATAGTAGCCCAGCAGCTTATGATCTAGATAGTGGTCCCCTACATCAAAGTGGCAATGTGCCTTGTTTGGGTTGAAAATAGAATCTAAGAAAAAAGCCCACTAAGTTGCAATCACTAACCTGCCTCCGAACCTAAGCGAACACCCAACAGGCCAATACATACTTATCAAGAAATCACCTCACCAACGAGACGCCAAAAACTTAAACATTAAGGCTCAAATTTTAAAGTAACCCCCTCCTCTTACCCTCACATATTCCACTTCCCCCGTCATGTATCCCTATGCCCTCAGCCACACCATAAATTAACTTCACAGACCGTCACCCACAAAAAAAAAAGTTAGGACTTTTTTTTTTTAAAGACCGTCCCCACACAAAAAAAAGACCGTCCCACATTTTTTTAAAATGTAATTTTAATATTTACACATCTAAACGTAACGACTTTTATTCTATAAATAGATAGGAACACGTGCACAAATTTATCCGGAAATAGAAATCTTCTTACGCTCTAGAAAGTCACGACCCCATGCCAGTTGTCAAAAAGACGCCGGACAATTATGGCAAACAGGCGTTAAATATTTTTAAAATTCACCCTAAATGTTTTTAATGTTACCTTGTTTGAACTTGTTTTTCTTGTTTTATTTATGTATATGCATTTCTTTGTCTCTACTTTCCTGTCTTATTCGTCACCCCCCATGCTACAAAGTAAACTAGCGATGAAAAAACAAAACAAAATGCCGGGAATTATTTTTCTCTATTAGAGTAGATAAGGTTAGGACTTTATTTAAGTAATATACTTAATATATACTATTACTGCAAGCTTGCCTATATTGAAAATGCTTGCTTCCTGGCTAGCCAATCAAACCATCTAATATAGTTAGTTTATTTTCTATTATATTCCAAATATAATACACTGACATTAGCAAAGAAAAAGTCACCTATGAAAACGAACCTCCTAAATTAAAACCTTGAATAATTATCTAAACTAGAATGTAAATTAATATTAAGCCATCTTTACAAATCAATAAAAGTTAATTATTGGATTTTAATTATAAAGGTGAAGATCCATTATTCAAACTCGAGATAGATAACGACAAACTTTCACCCATTAATATGGGAGGGGAGATTATCATCAAATGTGTCCTGAATTGATAACTTAGCACCGGACTTACTACTTAGATATAAATAAGTCACTTGTACCCTTTCCCCTCCTTCCCCCATTTTTTTAAATGGAGAGTAGATAATACAGTGGATGTGTTATCGGCAGCTACAGTAACTCGCTTCTCCTTTTTTGTCCCTCAGTCCTCATTAAATGAGTGATTTTTCTGACAAAGGGTGAAGAAAAAGCTGCTTAAAGGACGATAGTACTTAGTGAACAGCAGTCTGAGATGTCGGAAATTTTTCTGTCTCTATGTCTGTCCTTGTGGCCATGCCACTAGTCAGGGTGCTGGAGGTAAACGTTTTGTCTGGGCTGACGTTATCCACCTGATATTCAGGGACACAAACCTTGGATTGACCACTAAGGAGACTGTCCTATCAGCAGGCGCAAAGGACTGGGACTGCTGTATTGTCATTTGGTGAGTGGATCTGTACCATGGAGTAGTCTCTGGTGGGGCCTCTCGATGCGATACTAGTGGGTAATGGTAACGGCTTTACCTTTTCGTGTGCTACAAAAAAATTCCTGTCTTTTTCCCTCTTACTTTCCCTCTTTGTACCGCTCTAACCAAATATGTCGACCTGTTTCACAAATCCCAAAACCTCGACATGAATATCTCCAGAAAAAACACTCGAATAAACATAGAACCCCATCTTTCAACGTAGACCCCTAGTACCAGATCTCCTTCTCCAACATCAGGGGTCTACGTCCAACCATCCAGAGGTTGAAACACAATTACAGGAGACGAAACCGAACATATTATTTCTAAACAAAACTGGAATAGGGCCGACCACTTCCCTAGATGAGTGCATAATTAACGGATACTCTAATTTAACAGCTAAACCTGACCCCCAAAATCGTCATTGGCATGGGATATGTGCCTATATTAAAGATGGCTTCCCGTGTGGCAGGCATATCTCTAGAGAAGATCCTAATTTACCATATATGTGCTTCCGGGTTGCACTTGCTTACACCAGTGCATTGATATTTGCCCTCTATCGGCCCCACAACAGCGGAGTTACTATCTTTAAGAGCATATCTGAGAAAATTGACCACATCCTGTCTGCACATCCCTCGGCTAACATCCACATCTGTGGTGACTTCAATGTCAATAACGTGAAATGGCTGACCCATTCAAATAAGACAGACGACGAGGGGAGGTTTTTGTAATGATTTTTCCATTGCTTATGACCTCACTCAGATTGTTCGCGAACCCACCCGTGTGCCCGATACACCCGGTCAATATGCAAGACTCCAAGACCTTTTTCTCACAACTTCACCTGAGCAATGTTCATGTTCCGTTCATTCTCCTCTAGGATCCTCTGACCACTCCGTCGTATCAGTTAAGATAAAAGTGAAATATAATAAGTCCCCAGACGTACCCCTCCACCGTACTGTATACCGATACTCTATGGCTGACTGGGACAGCTTCCGTACATTCATATCTGATTTAACTCTGCATTCCATGTTTAAAAAGAACGTGTCCTCTATAGTATCAAATCAGACCGAATGGTTAATTGTAGGCATAGACAAACTCATTCCATCTAAAAAAATCCAACAAAAAACCTAACAGCCAGCCATGGTTCTCCCCAGAATGTGCTGCTGCTATCGCGCACAGAAATCACTTTTTCTATAGCTACCAACGTAATAGATGCACTGAGACTAAAGCTTCTTTCAGGACTGCCAGCAACCACTGTAAAAGAGTAATAAAGAATACAAGAGAGCTAACTGCCCATTCTGTTAAATCCAAAGTAGCTGATCAGCGGCTTGGATCCCACCAATTTTGGCAAATAACAAAAAGGATCCTAAACAGAAGTGCGCCTTCTATCCCAACCATTACCAATGGACCAGAGGTCATCTCGTCAGCATCAGACAAGGCCAGCCTATTTGCCAAGAACTTTTCAGCAAATTCAACCCTATGCGACGAAGGCCATCAACTCCCCATATTTCCTCCTATAACACAGAACACGCTAGGTAACATCCAAATAGCCGTTCATGAGGTCGCCAAGCTAATCAAGCACTGATTCCAGTAAAGCAACTTGGCCCTGACGGCATCCCAATTATAGTGTTAAATAAGCTTCAACCATTGCTCCCATACTTAGGAAACTGTTTAAGCGTTGCCTTAAGGAGAAGTGCTTTCCAACTCCCTGGAAGGCCTCCTCAGTTTGCCCTGTATTTAAGAATTCATGTGATAAGTCATTGCCCTCCCAGTACAGACCAATAAGTCTCCTGTGTGTGTTATGAGTAAGTTGCTGGAATCCATATTAAATAGAAAAATAGTCAACCGCCTCAGCAGAAACAACCTTCTTAGTGACACACAATATGATTTCCGCTCTGCAAGATCTACAGCAGATGTGCTGACGGTTATATCTCATAGGATTAGTGAATCTCTAGACAAAGGCTTCCTTTCTAGGGCAATTGCTCTTCACATATAAAAAGCCTTCAACAAGGTATGGCATAAGACTCTACTTCACAAGATTTCCAGCTACGGTATAACTGGAAATGTTTTCTCAATCATTAAATCATTTCTCTCCGATAGGCTCATAAGAGTAGTGGTTGATGGGCAGAAATCAGAGGCCTGCAGTATTAATGCTGGAGTCCCTCAAGGGTCAATCTTGGGTCCAACTCTCTTCCTGATCTTCATCAATGACCTCCCTAAACACATACTTAAATAATTCGTTGACATCTATGCTGATGACACGACCATCTACTGCAACACATCAAAGGCTGTAAATGACAAAGTTCTCTCTGATTCTATCTCCTCTGATCTCGAGTGCGTTGTTCAGTGGGGGAAGACGTGGCTGGTTACCTTACTAATTGCGATGGATGGCTCTCGTCTGGGAAGCCCCGTGTTTTGACAAGCTTCTGTGTTTGACCTTTACTCCTGATCTGAAATGGAGCACGTACATCAAGCCTGTTGCCAAGGTCGCTGGAAAAATGGTGGGATCTTTCTACCGCTCCAGAAGATATCTCACTACTGATGCAATTCTCTATCTATAGAAAAGCCAAGTACGTCCAAGGATGGAATACTGCTGCCATATCTGTACAGGAGCTGCTAAAAACAGCCTATCCTGCCTTGACAGAGTACAAAATAGACTTCGTGGCTTAGTGGGGGATGCCCTTTTCTCTACCCTGCAACCTCTCTCCGACAGATTCCTTGTTTTATCTTTTTTTCCATGGCAGGTGCTCGTCTGAACTCCAATCTCTTGTCCCTCCCTCGCCAATCTTTCACGAAAAACACCCGTCTAGCCGAATCCACTGTGAAAAATTTCCCCCACTCTTTATCTGCACCTAAATCAAAATGTGGATTCCATGAACAAAGCTTCTTTCTTAGAACTGCACGCCTGTGGAACTCTGTTCCGTCTGCCTGCTTTCCAGCTGACTACAACTTAGATGTGTTCAAGTCCAACGTTAACAAATGAATGAACCGCCCCCTTAAGTAAACACTTCATGAATCTCCACACTAACGTAATGTACTTGCAATAACCCTTATCCCTGAGTGGCTTCCGGCCTTGATAAGTGGTGACCACTGTGTAAAACAAAAAGTTCCTTATACTCCAAAACTAAAACATTACCGACATAACAAACCCCCCTCACACCTTTCCCCTTTTTCTCTTCCTCCTTTTTCCCCGCTCTTCCCACACCCTTCCTCTGTTCACTCTTTCACTCTTTCATCCCATAACAACGAACACTTCTGTAAAAGTCTGAGGAAGCTACAGACGGCCAAAAATCGGCCCGGTAGCTGAAACAATAATGTAACTTAACAGAAAGATACGGTAATAAAAAAATAAAATGCATATTTGCTCTACAAAAGTGTTGAGTGCTTTCTTCAGTTTTTATTAATTACCATTTCTACTAAATATATATATATATATATATATATATATATATATATATATATAGTCCTTAATTAAAACTAGTTAACAGAAACACAATAATGACTATTTTAGTTATGTAAAAATATATAAATCGATAAAATATAACATAAATAATATATATATATATATATATATATATATATATATATATGGGGTTATCTTATATAAAATATTAATTCCAATAATATTTTTAAAGACCGAAAGTCACTGGATTTGCATACCAGTAGATATATTTCATTTCATTATTCTGATATATATATATATATATATATATATATATATATATATATATATATATAGAGAGAGAGAGAGAGAGAGAGAGAGAGAGAGAATGAGAGAATGAGAGAAAGATAGGTAGATAGATAAATTGTGTACACTCAGTTCCCAAGGTGTCGCATTATTGCCAATCGTAAATGGGGCCATTAACCTAAATCCGCAATTCGAGGACCAATTACTAAGGTCAAGCAGGGTAATTCCAGCAGACGCCTACTAGAGCGCGAATTAATTTGATTTCGTTTTCAAGAGTTTGACGAACCGCGTGTTCCGTCGTCTTTTGCGGGTCATCTCAAGTTGACGCCAGGATTTAAAGTCATCGTCTATATTATTTGTATCTTCAATCATCGTAACTACTGCCTTGCAGCGTCTTCAACGTAGGTCGCTTTCGTGTGTCGGTCCTGATGTTTGGACGACCTCCTCATTTTTGATGCCGAGGCCCGTAACCCACGAGGAACTCAACCCTATTAATCGTACTGGTGTAATCACTTATCAACCAAGCTGGTAAGATGACCTTTTTCTACCGGCTATTTCAAGTAGCAAGATTGAAATTAAATTCGGTGTAAGTGGGAAGATTGCTGTACGTACAAACTCAAGCACGTACAGTCATATACACACACGCACACACACATTTACACGCACACACACACACACACACACACACACATATATATATATATATATATATATATATATATATATATATATACTTCAGAATAATAAAATGCAATAAATGTATAGGCATGCAAATCCAGTGATTATCGGTCTTACAAAATATTATTCGTTGTAATATTTTATAAAGACAATCCCAGCTAAATAGAAATTGCTCAATATACCAAATAGAGCAAATAAATCATAATTTAGTAATTTAAATTTATGATGTGAAATTTAACAATTTCACATCTAGAATTTTTGTTTCATGAAAGAAAAAGAATCCATTTCAATAAGTATATTTCCTATCTAAATTACTAAATTATGATATATATATATATATGTGTGTGTGTGTGTGTGTGTGTGTGTGTGTGTAAAGAGAGAGAGTGAGAGACAAAAAGAGATAGATAGATAGATAGATAGATATACATTATATACACACACCACGAATACGAAAAGAGAGTTAGAGAAACAAAGATTAGAGGGGGAGTGGTATAGAACAGGGTGATATTGAGGTACATATATAGGGAGAATAAGAGTAATAGAAAACATGGCGGGAGGTGAGAGCGAGGTAGTGTGCATGAATGAATTTGTATTTTAATGCATTGTTTGTACGTCTACATCTTTGTGGTTTTGATTTTCATGTTTCGCTTCTGTAATTATTTATCCTATATGTTCGGTATTTTCCTTTTCATTTCTTCTGTCATTGCTTTCTTATTTATTTTCATTAATTTCCATTCATGTTTGTATTTTTTTCTCAACCTTGATTTATTTACAATTGATTCTCACCTTATTCTTTTTGTTTGTATAATTGTCTTCAGACACGGACCAAGATTAAATTGTAGTATCAGAACAGATAATACACTTCAATTTTTCTCTTAAGTTAGTGGAGGAGAAATCCTTCACGACTAAGAAATTTTTAAATTTCAGTTCCTTTCTCCATATTAAGAAAAACTCATTGCTGTCCAACTCTGCCCTCATGGGGAGGTAAAGTAAATAGGAGCATTAATATATTTACAATTGACTCTCACCCAATTCATTTTGTTTGTATAATTCGCTTGAGATACAGCATGAGACCAATTAATGTAAGGAGCTGACAAGAACGAAAGCTGATAATTGCAATAAAACAGGAGATGCCTATTGATTTTTGTCGTGAAAAGACCAGGGTTGTAAGTAAAAGGAAAATGGTAAGCAGGAAGAGAGTTCTACAAACTTGCATCCATTGTAAAGAAGTTCCTGAAATAGAAAGCTGCATTACAATCACGAATGAAAACAGTACATTGACTGAGTCTTCTATACCAATAAGTCAAACGAGCTAAAACAAAGGAAATGACTAATAGATCAGACAATTCTAACGAACGCATGCTATAATGATATTTGCAAAAAAAAGCCTGAGACTAGCAACATCACGTCTGTGTGATATCTTTTGCAAATGGACACCAATCATCATTTTTTTTATATTTGGATATGGTTAAAGCGAAATTTAATTTGATCGCGTGACTTATTAGCAAACAGTCTGTTATCCTTCACATACCTGTTATATTTAATTACAAATAACTATTATATTGCTATCTCATGTACATATGTACTTGTGGTGTATATAGACTAACATAGTTTAATTTTAAACTTCGGTCATTTATTTATGTATCAATTCTTTTTTCTATTGTCCTCTCGTTTTAATGTGCTTTTATTTTTTTACTGTCTTTATTTTTTGTCTAAAGTTTTTTTTTCTGTTTTTCCTTAGTTATTTTTGTCTTCTTCATTTGATTCTTATCTTTCTAAGAAATACTCTAATCAGACCATTTATTTGCTTGTTCCTTCTATGCTTTACTTTGTCGTTATCTTTTACGCCCTTTCCTTTATTTATTCCATTTTTCTACTTCTTTCTATATTTTACTTTAGTTGCTTTGTTATTTCTTTCTCCGGTATTTTATTTCTTAATTCATTCCTTTTCTTTAATGTTACGTTCCCTTTCTCTCCGCATCTCTTTCGTTATTTCCCGTCTTTCTTTTCCTTATTTCGCTTCGTCGACTGAGCTGCTATTAAAAATGGAAGGACGTAATAATAACGCACGCACATTTAATATAAGTCCTAAATAAATCATGTCCTTCCCGTCATAAAAACAACTCTAAAAGGAAACGACTTCGACTCTGACCGTTGAATACGCGCCAGGATCCGTCCATAAATTGATGTACTTTAACGCAGAATCAAATTCATGGTCTAGTATTTATAGCCACGAGATCCACAGATAGAGCATATCCGGACGCCTTTGCCATTACTGCCGGTATAATATTAGCGTCCGGATTTTCCTCGGTTTTTGTTTTTATTGTAAGTGGGTGTGTCGGTGTATTAAGTTTTTTTAGATATATACTTCGCCTGGACGTCGGAATGCACGCGGTCTGATTATTTTGGCGGGTCATCAAAGCATTAGATAGGCGAGCGGAGCAAAGTTGATGAGGATAAACACTGACAACAGAGCGAACTTTAGTATAAGCTCTGATACTAAATTTTCTTTGTACTTTACTTGGTTAGTGAAGAAAGCCTATAGACTGCGTCACATTATTTGTCTAAATATAAGCAACTCATTGTTGATGAGTCGGACATTTCCACACGAAGACAGAATTTGCATCTTAATATGCTCTTAGGAAAAGTCAAATATTAATAATTAATTGACGTGTTGAATCCCAATTCCAGTAGAATTCATAGCATGATTTTTACTTATGGAGATTGGCAGCGAGTAGAAAGGTTTCATTTTCCAAAAGGATTCTCTCCCTCTTAAGAAATTTTTTGGCACTATCCGATGTATCTTGGATAAATTTCGTCATCACAAGTCCCTATAAAATAAGAATGTATGTGAATATTTTATAATAAGAAAGCATTTAATTAAATAAAAATACAAACTTGAACAAGTACACATACTCGATACAAATTAACAATAATTGTATGTATATGTGCCTTACTGTGTGTGAATATTTAACCGCTTTATTCTTAAATTACTGATCACATAACAATAAAATTAAAACGATATAGTTATCATACACCAAGGATGGTTTCTACCCAGTAAAATCTTTGCTTGAGTGAAAGAATAACGCGTAAAGAAGTCGGTAAGTAGAATGCAATATGGTAAGTACAACTTATATATATAGTAGAGGGTTCCATGTACGGCAATGGAGGAGGGGGAACTGCTTGCCCGGCAATTCGCCTCCAACTCCACCTTAGAACCAAGAAACAACTCCCTCCCAAATTTCCCTATGCGGACTGAAGCTACATTAGACGATGTAAAAATCACCCATTCTCACGTCCGCAATATCATAAAAACTTAAACACCTCAAAGGCGTGTGGGCCTGATCTAATCCTTGCATTACTAATCAAGAAATGTTCAGCCCGGCTAGCCCCCATACTCTCCAAGCTCTACAATAAATGCCTTGCTGAATCTTGCTTCCCTAATAGCTGGAAGATGGCCTCTGTAGTTCCAGTGTGCAAGCATTCTGGTGAAAGAGCATACCCTCTAAATTATTGCCCCATTAGTCCGTTCCCCCTCTTCGCTAAAATCTTTTAGACTTTAATTAATCAAGCACTAGGTCACCACCTCGCAAAAGCAACTTTTCTCTCTGACAAACAGTACAGATTCAGACAATGTCGTTCTACTGCAGATATTTTAACAATCATCTCTGAACACATTTACCATATACTGGATAAGGCGGGCGAAGCCAAGGCTGTCGCCCTTGATATATCCAAGGCCTTTGACAAAGTCTGCCATGAAGGGCTGCTAATGAAAATTAAAGCATACGGTATAACTGGATGTATACTAAATATAATTAGATCCTTCTTAGACAATAGAAGGATATAGGTTGCCATTGATGGACAAATATCCAAGCAGCATAACATTTATGCGGGAGTGCCTCAGGGCTCGATCCTTGGACCATTATTATTCCTGATATTCATAAACCTCCCTGATAATATTTTCTCCGAGATGGGTATATTTGCTGATGATATAACGCTCTATAATAGGCATGAGGGAAGAACAAATGTACATAAATTACAGATAATGGCCGAATCGTTAGAAAATGACCCCCAGACTAGAGTGGAATTGGGCCGCAAATGGATGGTAACATTTAATGCTAGTAAAATAAAGCTGCTCTCCTTTAACAATTCCAAGGTGTCTCTCCAACCCTCTATATCCATGACAAATAGCACCGTTCCTGAGGATTCTACCTTCAATCTACTCGGCCTAACGTTTGCGGTAATACGGACTGGAACAAATGCATAGAGGATATTGCAAAGGCTGTTGCAAAGAAGCTGGGTTCCGTCTATCGGGCTCGAAGACTACTCACGCATGAGAGTATACTGTAAATTTACAAGGCCACCATTAGCCCATACATAAAGTAGTGTTACCACATCTGGGCTGGTGCATCTGCAACTAGACTCTCCTCTTAGATAACGTTAAAAAAAGAGTTGTCAATCTAATCGGTCCCCCTTTATAAACTAAGCTCCAACCCTTGTCTCAGCTCCGCAATATTACATCACTTTTTACAAATATTTTAATGGAATGATTTCTGATGAACTCGTTTCACTTGTACCCCCTCGACTTTCATATCCCTGACAGACCCGCTTAGCAATAAGATCTCACCCCTTCACTGTTGTTGTGCCCAAATGCCAGAAAGCTTTCTATTCTAATAGGTTCTTCCCTCAAACAAATAGACTTTGGAATTCCCTTTCTGCTGCCTGCCTCCCTAGCTGTACTGATATGCACAATTTTAAATGTAACATAAACAAATATCTTGTTAATCCTTACTAGACGTGGACCCAAATAGTAACCCCTTATGTCTAAGTGACGATATGCTTTGTAAGGCGTGAACATGGGTAATATATATATATATATATATATATATATATATATATATATATATATATATATATATATATATAAGTACGTCTGATTGAACACGACAGAGTTAGTTTTTCCCTGATTTCTCTGCATATCTTTTTCATTCGCCGAGCGGGCTTTTTTATTTCAGTTGACCTGTTGTATAGAATGGCACACAAACGTTGTTGGTCAGCCATATTCTTTCCAAGTGATTTTGATCGGTGTATATGATTATAACCAGGAGCGATTGTTGTTGTTATCCTTTTCTTTTCTTTTACGTTGAGGCTTGGTGGATTATACTTTTTTTTACAGTTTTTTATCACGCGTGCACTGAACACTGAATTACAGTCCATAACGCATGTCATTATATCTCGAGAACTACTTGTCCCCGCCAAAGTTAAAATAGATTGCCTTAGACAGCATAGTGTAAAATCTACAGAAGTCTTCAGTTTAAAGGAAATAGTGTAGTTAGTGCTAAGGTAAAGGAAGTATCTAAAAAAGTTATTTTATGAGCAGTGTGAAAAATGAGTCCTGAAAAGAGAAATAAACAAAAGAAAACAACTATAATGAAAACACAGCTAATATTAAACACATATGTATATTCATGGCCAATGTACAAAGGGGACTTTGTACTTCAGCGGCGTAAATTATTTGGCAGATTAAGAAAGTAAAAAATGGCTTTAATGTAGTCAAATACAATGTGACGGAAAAATAATGAAAATGATAATTTATCTAGACGTAATCCAGGCTTAGTATGTAAAAATGTATTTTATATAAAAATAAATAGTTTTTATGATTTCAAAAGTGAAAAATATATATATATTTGCCTAATCATCTAAATCTAGGCTCGGTGCCACTTTGATGTATGGGGATACTACGACTCTCTTTTATTAAGAGATTCAGCTGGCGTTTATCAAAATGTTTCCCCCCGTTTTGCTTCACATAAATTTCACAAACTTTACTTTCAGATAAAAAAGGTAAAATTGAACAAAAAAAAAAAAACATTTTCTATGACTTTTATCGTCTGGGATCAGTTTTCAGTTATAACTTTCTACTAAATTGAACACGTAAATTCGTGACCATCACCGAGAAAAATATTGTAGCGATATTTTTGTCGGTGATGGTTACAAAGTACATGTTCAATTTAGTAGAATGTTATTATTGAAAGCTGATCCCCGAAGATAAGTCAAAAAACTTTTTAATCAAAAAGGTAAGTTTGTAATCAATGAGATTTACGTGATTAAAGTGTAAATTGTGGGATTTAACATATGTGTGTAAAATTCCAAAAACTCCACCATAGATTCGTATATATTCGCATATCATAAGCTCTGATGATCGATCGAACGATGTGCTTTTATTAAATCAAATCATTAAAGGAAGAAAGCCGCGACTTTTTTTTTAAATATAGAAGACAAATGTTTTACAAACGTTTTCATAAGATGTGCTGCTCAAAAGAAAAAGAAAAAGAAAAAGGAAATAGTTGTCGCAGCGTATTTTTTTAAATATTTGAAGTGGCTGAAAACATTGTTATTTCGTAAATTGTTTCGAAAATCCGTAACATATAACTTACTGCTAAAGGAAAGGAAAAGCTGCCGCCGCTTCCTAGGTATTTTTTTCATTTAATGTAAGTATCAGTGGCCCTTGGTTTTTCTATTTATACTCGGTTACGGAAAACATGTTTTTAATGGTTTACTAAGAGATCAGTTCATTTTAGCATCGCTTAATTTTGGACGGGATATGATAAAAAGAACTCTGCGACGTAATTTTTTAAAAATAACGATATGTAAATGATGTTAATCCAAATAATGCGAAATCTCAAGTAACTATAAAGTAAATGTTATAGTTTACTTTTGTAAACATTACTCTGTAAAGTAAGGAAAGGCGATTGTAGGAAAGTATAAATGATTTACAACAATGCGTGACGATTAAGCGGCCATATTGATTAAGGCTGCGGTGTTCGCTTTTTGTATGATTGTGCTTTAATCGAATTTCATGGTCCCAGCCAATCATATTATTTTGAAAACATCATTATTTTCGAATAGTGAAATGTAATGATAGTTGTATGTGTATGAGTTTTTAGTACAGTTAATAAAGATGTCAGATCAATATTGTTATTATGGTTATAGATTTACCAGGTCTTGACTAGGAGAGTGGGAGGATTTTTCAGGTAGAGAGAAAAATACGAACTACGTCGTCTAAATATCTTGGAATCGTTATGATGTCACTTGTTGGGTAAGATAGGATTTTTTTTTTGTGTCGAATAAATGTGTCGGTAATGGCGGTCAAAAGTTACATAAAATGGTGGGTAAAGTTTAGACATACTAAATTTGTGGGCGCCATCTGTTATTGCAAATCCACCGTGATTTAGTCCAAAAAGAGAATCCCTGGTATTAATTTATTATATATAGGAGATACTGACTGGAATAACAGTTTGAAATGCAAAAGTCAAGTACCATATTTCAGTTGGGCTCTAAACGGAAGCATTCATTTGGAACGCGTCCCTGTCTTATCAAAGAAACTATTTTTGACTTTATACGCCGAACAATTCTGCTTGTGCGATTTCACCGATTTTGATGACAATAACATTATTGGACGTGTGAAAGATTCATTGACCGCCATTCAACCGTGAGTAACGTGAGGATTCACTGCTAGTTATAAAAAATTTAACAAGCATAAAAAATTACTTTCTAACAAATGTTAGGTTAAAACAAAACCCCAGATTTATTTCAAGACCTAGACCTTGATTTTAAAACACGAGTGTTATAACAAAACAAAAGTGCACAAGACTGTCACCGTTTCATTCGTCTATATACTTCTATTTCCGTCGATATAATTCGGAAATCAAAGTTTTCTAATGAAATAGATGAGGTTCTGGAGTGAATTAAATGTTTTAATTCTAATCATTACAATTCGTAGACCTTCATTATTTATTCAATTCACGAAAGTAACTTGCCCCGATACCGTTAATTCGCAATTGTATCTTCACTATTGCTGGTGATATGGATGGAACTTTGAACCTACAGAACTTAGTCACCAAGAACTGATATTACTTAGAACTTATATCTGCTATGACGAAGATAACCAGTACGATATCAATCTTTTGCTGTTTTCGTGAAAGACATATACAGAAATGTGAATACGAAATATAGTCCCATACAGATAGTAAATCTTCGACAATTATCAGACAATGTTTAATAATGTATATTTTTAGAGCAGAAAACAAAACGGCTGTTGATATACAATCATCGTTCATTGATGGATCCACTGTTATTATTGACAATACTACGTTGTTTATGTATATGTATTACAAACGAGTCAAGCTGACACAGAAAAACAACGTGCTCTGAAAACAAGGCACCAATTAGTAATATCTCCGAAATGTTGATTTTAAACAAATAAGTATATGTTTATTTTCATAATATTGCGCTGAAATTTGGCTTATAAACCTATTTTATACTTATTTTATTTTAAAATTTCAACAACACTTCTGTCACGGAAAGCCCAACTGAAAACCCTAATAACTTGTTTATTTTAATAATATTGCGTAATATTTGGCTCATAAACGTATTTTATTCGTATTTTATTTAATGGTAAGTTTTCAATTTTTTTATGTTTGAAAGTTTTGGAATATAAAATTTGTTTAAACATATTTGGGAAATTTAAAGAATTTATGGAAGAGTTTAAAATTGTTTATATTTATATAAATAAAAAAAAAACTTTTTTATTTCATTTTCTTATATATTATCTTGTATATTCTTCTAGCATTTATTCTTCTTTTCTTTCTCTTTTACCTTTTAGACCTATCATGTCGGCCTCCATAAAATATTTATTTTTCAATTTTTATCTCCAAATTTTTCTCTATTTCCAATCTGTCTTTGCAAATCGATGTTGTCTTTTTACATTTACTTTTGTATAATGCCGACTTATTCTTCTCTGGCGGCCAGAAGCATTTCACTTCGAAAGGCTATGTCCTAAAGACGTTTTTTTTCTCATCCCTCTATCTGTAACCGTTATTGACGATATTGTAATAAAGTTCCTATAAAACTTTACGTTTTATCTTCTTATCTTTATATATATATATATATTTATATATATATATATATATATATATATATATATATATATATATATATAACTATAATATATTATATATATATTAGCAAAATGCAGGATCGGATTTGATTTTATATGCAAAATCCGATCCTGCATTTTGCTAATTCCTGCCCTCTGATGAGAAGGAGAGTATTTCTTCGAAACTCCGCGGATTAAGGACTATCCACTTATCTTGTGCTTCCTTTTTTAAAATTAAATATGTTTTTAACTCTTTTTCAAGATGTCTTTTAACATGTTTTATTAATCATTTGTTCATATTATAAGCTCTATTTCCTTTTCGGTTTTATTGAGCTTTTTACATCTGGCTGAGTTTATTTTACTTGTAAATATTAACTCTTTAATATTTATAATATATTTTAAGTTTACCATTTTGATTACCTTAGTAAACTTATTGTAACTTTTATATATATATATATGTGTGTGTGTGTGTGTGTGTGTGTGTGTGTGTGTGTGTGTGTGTGTGTGTGTGTGTATATCGATAGCCAAACAACACCGTTGCTCAGAAGCCTTGACAGTAACCAAACCGGAAGTCCAAAACTCGAGTTGGGTTCATCAGTTAGACATATCAGAACACGGGCTTTTTATTTATTTATTTATTTTTTTTACATGGGGGTAACCACTTATCAAGGCCCGGAGGGCACTTAGGCTAAGGGTTATAGCGTGTACAGTAATCAATGAGATAGAATTGTAGTAATCATCGAAACCCGAGCCCCTTTGTATGCGATAAAATCACTTTGCCAACTGAGCAACCGCCCCGCACACAAGAAAGTTCATTAAATAACACAGATCAAGCAAACGACTGTGCAATAGATCTACTTAGTCCGGAACAAGGGACGCCGTCATCCAACCAGCTATAAGCCAAGCTGATATCTCACAACTAGGAATTTTAAACTCACTAGGACGATGCCACCCAACAATGCTAATCTAGTGAGCAATTAGTAATAGAATTTTAAGAATGGGAGAGTTTAGATAATTATTTTCACAGCCAAACAACACCGCATATATATATATATATATATATATATATATATATATATATATATATATATATATATATATATACACACGGCATAATCACTTTGACACACCGGTTCTCGGCAGATCACCGAAGTTAAGAAACGTGGAGCCTAGCTAGTCTCAGATAGGTGACCATTTGGGAATTCTAGGTTGTGTATGTGCTCTCCGCTTATTTCGGCATTGTTTCCAGTCGTCCTGTGTCTGACCGTGCCACTGACATTCAACAATGTTGACTCAGGAGAGGTGTAGTTGATGACTGCGCAACACTTGCCACACAAATTTCATGCGCAGGCACCTTTGCAGTGGCTAGCCATAGTCTGTCAAGACAGAAGGAGTCACAAACAAATATATATATATATATATTATTTTACATAGGCATCATCACTTATCAAGGCCAAGATGCCATTCGAGGATAAGGGTTAAAGAGGGTACAGTGGAAATTGGACAATATAGTAATCGTTATTAATGGAAATTCGGCAAATTTGTTAACTTATATGGAACGGTTCATCAAAAACTTGTTTACGTTAGACTTGAAAACAACCATATTTTAGTCAGCTGGAAAGCAGGGAAACGGAAGATAATTCCACAGGCGTGCAGTTATAAGAAGAAGATTTGTTCATGGAATTTACGTTTAGGTTTAGGCACAGATAAAGAGTGGAGGAAATTCGTGAGGGTGTTTTCTGTTAGACACGTGTTTCTTGTGAAAGTCTGACGAGGGGGGCCATAGAATGAAGCTCAGTCGAGCAATTTCCATAAAAATATCGATAAAGCAGAGACAACCTCGCAAAATCTCTTCTATGAGAAAGAGGTTGCAGGGAAGAGAAAAGGACACCCCCTACGAGGCTACGAAATCTATTTTGAACTCTATCAAGCCAGGATAAGCCCTTTCTAGAAGCTCCTGCCCAGATGTTGCAACAGTACTCCATTCTTGGACGTATCTGGCCGTTATATAGATAGAGAATTGCATCAGCAATGATATATGTACTGGATTGATAGAAGGATCCCACCATTTTTCCAGTTGCCTTGGCAATGGATTCCATGTATTCCAAGACGAGGACCATTCATTTCAATTGATGTCAGATGGGGATCACAGCGTTGATGATGTAAAGAATCTCTTATACTCCAAATAAGATAATTTATAAATTTTACGAATAATTTTGGTGATAAGATTACTTCCAAAATTTAATTATATAATTAATATTCACCTGAGGGTTTTAGTTACAATCTCAGTGTGGGCGAGCGAATAATACAATTGCGAATTATTTGGATTTCTATCCAGTCATGGCTGACAGTACGAGACATTGCTACCCCCGTGAACTAAATACACATTCCGTTCAAATTTTCGTTCAAAGTCCTTTTCTTTACAAGGAAGTCACCACTTATCAAGGCCCGGAAGCTACTCGGGAATAAGAGTTATTGCGTGTACAGTAATCAATGGGATAATATCGTAGTAATTGTTAATAACGAAGATCTGATCAAGTGTCTTACTTAAAGGGGCAGTTCAACAGGAACTTGTTTATGTTGGACTTGAAGACATCCAAGTTGTAGTCAGGTGGGAAACAGGCAAACGGAAGAGAGTTAAAGAGGCGTGCACTTCTAAGAAAGAAGCTTTTTTCATGGAATCTACGTTTTGATTTAGGCACAGATAAAGAGTGGGAAAATTACTGACAGTGATTTCATTTAGACGAGTGTTCTTCGTGAAAGATTGGTGAGGGGGGACCAGAGATTGGAGCTCAGACGAGCACTTGTCATGGAAATAACGATAAACCAACGACAGGCTCGCAACGTCCCTTCTGTTGCAGGGAATGAAAAAGGCATCCCCCACTAGGCTACTATTTTGTATTCTGTCAAGGCAGGATAGGCTATTTTAGCAGTTCCTGCCCAGATATGGCAGCAGCACTCCATCCTTGGACGCACTTGGCTTTTATATAGATAGAGAATTGCTTCAGAAGTGAGATATCTACTGGAGTGGTAGAAGGATCCCACCATTTTTCCAGCGATCTTGGCAACAGATTTGATATACATGTTCCATTTTAGATCAGGAAGTAAAGTTCAATCCCAGACGCTTGTCAAAACATGGAGCTTCCCCGAGACGAGACCCACCTATTTCTATTGATACCAGATTAGGATCAGAGCGTTGATGATGTAAAGATAGAAGCTTGGTTTCAAATGCATTAAATGTAACCAGCCACCTCTTCCACAATTGTACCACATGCTCAAGATGAGAGGAGAAAATCAGAGAGAACTTTGTCATCTATGGCCTTTGATATGTTGCTATAGATGGTCGTGTCATTAGCATAGATGTCATCAAACGACATAAGTATGTGTTTCTGGAGATCGTTGACGTAGATCAGGAAAAGAGTTGGGCCCAGGATTGACCCTTAAGGGACATCAGCATTTATGTTGTTGGCTTCTGCTTTCTGCTCATCAACCATTACTCTTATGAGTCTATCAGAGAGAAATGATTTAATAATTGAGAAAACATTTCCAGTTATACTGTAGCTAGAAATCTTGTGAAGTAGGCCTCTACGCCATACCTTATCAAAGGCCTTTGATATGTCAAGAGCGATTACCTTAGAAGTAAGCTTTTGTCGAGAGATTCACTAATCTTATGAGATATAACCGTTAGCACATCTGCTGTAGATCTAGCAGAACGGAAATCATATTGAATTTCACTAAGAAGTCATGTCTGCTGAGGACCTTGACTACTTCTTTATTTAATATGGATTCTAGCCACTTATTCAGGAGACATATTGGTCTGTGCTGAGAGGGAGATGCCCTGCCACCTGCCACCTGAATTCTTAAATACAGGGCATACTGATGAGGTTTGCTAGGGTGTTGGGAAGCAATTCTCATTAAGACAAAGCTTAAACAGTTTTGTAAGTATAAGGGCAAGTTCTGGTTGACGCAGTTTCAACACTATCATTGGGATGCCGTCAGGGCCAGTTGCTTTACTGGAATCAAGGTTCTTTATTAGCTTGGCGACATCACGCAGATATATTTGTATGTTGCATAGCGTGTTGTCTGTTATAGTAGGAAATACAGGGAGTTGACGGCCTTCGTCGCATAGGTTAGAATTAGCTGCAAAGTTTTTGGCAAATAGTTTGGCTTCGTCTGATACTGAGGAGATGGCCTCAGGTCCATTGATGATGGGTTGGGATAGAACGCGCGCTTCTGTTCAGGATCATGTTTTCTATTTGCCAAAACTGGTGGGAACCCACCCGCTGCTCAGCTACTTTGGATTTAACGGGCTGAGAATAAAATCCCAAGTGTGGCAAGATATACCTGAAGAAGATAGGAGGTTACATCGCCCGAAACGTTGTGAAAATGATACTGTAGATGCGAACACTAGTCCAAAGAATCCAAATAATACGAATAATTTTTCTATAAAAATGTCAACACCATTACAGATTAGTCTCATTCATGCAGGTAGAACCAATATATAAAATGTAATCCCGAATATTTCTGACGTTGACTCATCTAAAAAACAGATTTTCTACACAAAAAAAAAATCGTATTGTCAGTTCAGTTAACAGCAGCGAATTAAAGGTCTACAAGGCCACAATAAGCGCAGTCATGATTCTCAATGTTTCCGACGAGAAATTCTAATCTGTATTGTATAAATTATAAAGAATACAGTTCCAATTTGAGTGTATTTCATAGGAAAACGCCTCGATGAAATGAGCGAGGATTTTCCAGTATTAAAAACAGAAGGTGTACACTTCAGCTGTGAGTCGAGTTGCTCGACTGTATTTACACTAAATGACTACAAATTAAATAAATTCAACGGAGTACATTTTTACTGTATTTGAGGAGAGTGCCTATTAGACACTGTCCTCGAGTGTACAGGTACAGGGTTTCTCAGAATAACCTGGCATGAGGATACTTTTTCCATAGAAGAAACTCTGACCAAATATTCAAAATCACATAGTAGTCACTGCACAAATAAGATCTCCTCATTATGGCTAATCCACATTAGCTTTCACGAGGAATGGTGCACCTTCTCCGAGTGATGTTACCTCAAGTAACAGCACGAAGCTGGATACTCCACCAGACTAGATAAAGTCTTGTCCTGGAATCCAGTAAATAAAGAGGCCAAAATGAAAGATATACTGCAACGTATGAAAATGGTTAATTGGGGAGAGGAAAATTATGTTCTACATTTCTTTGCTAACTCAGTGTTTGAGGGATAAAGAACTTAAATGGAACATTCGAATGTCTATGTGGTGGGCCCCTTGATTTTTGAGAACTTCGACTGAAGTAAAATAAACTGTATTATTCCATTCAAAAATGGCCTAGAATAAAAAAATTCTTTAAGAAAGACTTTTGGTAACATTTTGATTTATATTCCAGAGTACGTTTGCAAATACAACAGGAACATTAGGTGAATAAGACTTTGGTGTTTCTTTTCACAATTTTTGTATATTAAATAGCTTGTCATATCATGTTAAATTTAAATGATGTGTAAAATATTGAGCAATTAAACTAAACAGTTTTGTGTATTCACAGGAATACACACACACGTATATATATATATATATATATATATATATATATATATATATATATATATATATGCACATGTGTATGTACACACACTCACACATATATATATAACCATGCATATATATATATATATATATATATATATATGCACATGTGTATGTACACACACTCACACATATATATATAACCATGCATATATATATATATATATTCAGTATATATCCACACACACCACACAATAGACACACACACGCGCGCACACACACACACACACACACACACACACACACATATATATATATATATATATATATATATATATATATAGTACATTTACTTATTCATGGTATATAATGTAGAATGGCACATTTATTTAAAACTATTCTCCTAACACTTTTTCTTTTATTGATTTACGCGCTAAACCTTCCAGCTGAATTTGTCTAATGTTTTATTTTTATATTCGTTGGGTTTATATTGATGACTGCGTCTGGGGATTGGATGGAATTTCAGATTCGGTTCTGTTGAAATGGCAGCTAACTGGGCGAGGCTGTGCGTCTTCATAGTTCGCTGCCGTGCGAGACATAGTTCTACCAGATGGGATCGATCTATTCCGGGGTCGGCAGCGCATGTACATCCCCATTCCAAATCCGTATAGAGGCTGACCATTTTCAGCGACTTTTTGATTATTCAAAACAGGTCGGACAATTTAATTTTGTGTAATTACTTACCGGAGAAAGAAATGAGAGGAGGAGTGAGGTCGATGAAGGAGAACAACAGGATGAAGGAGGAGGGGAATATACAGACGCTGATGTTTTGACTGTGGCTCATTCAGATTGCGGAAATAATTTTAGACTAAGAAAGGGGAAGTAGATCTTATTTACATACATACATGCATACATACATACATACATACATACGCACACACACACAAAAGTGGTGGCGGGTGTCTATTTAAATAGACATTCCGACGAGTTATTTATGGTCGAGTGGAAGAACTGCGGACTGTCAACACGACGGTTCTAGGTTCAATCCTTGGCTTGGGAGAGATGCTAGTCTAGCGGCACTGATGAGTTGGGATACAACGAAACAGGACTGTATGTCGATGACTACAAATATATATATATATATATATATATATATATATATATATATATTACACATGTATTATATATAATATATTATTTCTGTCTGTACAGAAAAAAAACTCTGTGTGTATTGTCTCTGTGTTTGGCCTTGTGTGTGTAGTATTTGTGTAAGTTCGTTTCTTATATATTCCAAAACGACTGCGGCAATTTTATCAATTACAAACAAATATGCATTATGTTTCTGTGACAGTTAGTAGATGCATTTGAGAAGATTCATCACCCCACATGTAGAGGAGCTGATTGTATAAATCGACCGTTGTTTTTTTTTTCTGTAGAAAAGCAGATAAACAAAATCGATTTGATTTAAAGATGGGTGATTTCATATCGATGACAATAACAGTATTCGAACCATAGGAAATCCGTTGATTCTGATTCAATCTCAATAAAAGTCGAGACTAAATGTAGTGTTATATATATATATATATATATATGCATATATATATATATATATATATATATATATATATTAGGGTAGGTCACATTTTTTTCACTTTTCTCAAAATATAATAAAACCGCACTTACTGAAAGTTGTGTATGAATCTATTAAATACTTCTACAAAAATTACAAATACTTTAACAGTATTTTGCGAATTTAGCAAAATATGCTGAATATTCCTCGTTTCTGCAAGATTTGCTGTAATATTAGCGTGGAAAACAAATAGTTTTAGTATTTAAAATCAGAAAATGTTCTTTAATTTAATAAAAAATTATATTAATTAAAGAAATCTTCAAATTGAAAACCTGTCTCCCCTATTTTCAGTATCTGCCTTTCGTCAGATTTTCAGTGTTTGCTACAGGAACTACCTGTTAACGTTTTGGATTCAGCAGCCATATTTTATTATCTTAAAAAGGTTATTCTTATAATTATAATTGAAAACATAATAAACAAATAAGAAAACCCAAACACAAATTTATCAATATAAAGGGTATATATGAAGTCAAACTGCTTCATATAAATGCACTAAGACCAACATGCCGGTCTCAATTTCTGACTCAAAACTTTGGCTGGAATATGTTAATGCCTTTCTTCAAAAGAATTTCTGATGTTCCTTTTGTTATTTTAACTGCTTGTTCCGCTCTCTAAGAATGTAAGGGCAAATCTGGCAGGTCACGTTTTATCAATGATTCTCGAAGTTCACAATCCAAAAAATATTTCGTCGTTGGTCGTTCAAAAAAATCTATTAATTGTATCTAATGTGTGGAATTAAACATCATACGTTGCATTGTTTTAACCTTTGTCTATATGACTTTTCACTCCTGAATTTATATTAAAATGAATTAATTGAATTATTTTTTTTTAATAAATAAGTACTGCAATAATAATTAAAGTGTAATTAGAAAAAATATCTTTAAAGACTTTTCTATAAATTGAAATAAACTATTCAGTAAATCATATATGAATTTCTCTAAACATTTTCTTTTACTTCAACTTCCTTACATTTGACAATGAATAATAGAAGATTTTTCGGCAGTAAACAAATGTATTACCTTGTATATTTTTTAATATGATCGGTTGTATTTAATGAGGCTGCCCCTTAATGTAATTGATCATATAAATGTTACATTTGCTGATTGTGGAATTTATTATTTCAAACCAGCTAGTAACATATACATTTACAATGGAATTTATTTCATTGTGTTTTGTTGTGAGTATGCACTACAATAACATGAACTGAATGCCAAAGTAAACATAGATCAAGTCATTCATCCAGCGAGGCCGTAGACGAGACTGAACTCAGGATACGAGTTTATAGTGTAATTACAAATCTTGTCAGTAGATGAATACTTGATGCTTTGCCAGGTCTATCCAAAGTGTTTATCATCGTGATACCATCACTAGATGGGGTGTCTACCACGGCTTAAAAGAGT
This sequence comes from Euprymna scolopes, assembly GCF_053919585.1. Taxonomy (NCBI): domain Eukaryota; kingdom Metazoa; phylum Mollusca; class Cephalopoda; order Sepiida; family Sepiolidae; genus Euprymna; species Euprymna scolopes. The sequence goes on along the minus strand of NC_136488.1, from coordinate 77,634,653 downwards.
CCAATCTACCCTCAAGAGAAGGATAAACAACGCCAGTTTCTCAACCTGGTATTTTACCTCGCTGTACATACAAAAATTCGCCTTCATAAATGGTCACCTATCTAGTACTGGCAAGGCTCAACGTTGCTTAGATTCGGTTATCTGGCGAAAACCGGTGTTTTAACGTAATCGTGCCGTATAAACACACACACACATACATACATACATAGATACATACACATATATATATATATATCATAATTTAGTAATTTAGAAAGGGGATATACTTATTGAAATGGATCCATGAGTTTGTCAAAATGGTGAAAATAAAAGGTCAAATATGAAGAATTAACTTTTATACAGTTTAAGAAAAAAGACAAACACAGTTTTGCAGCACTTACATTTCTTTTAAGTCATTCGCGCTAATATCGGTGTTATATCAGACTGTATAAATTCCATGCGATCCTCCAGACTAGCAACTTTATCAGATTCTTCATTCACAGCCGCCGTTATTTGAGAGGCCGAATTTTCCTCCATATCTTGAAGAGTTTTGTGGGATTTTTATTTTGTATATCTAGAACACCACAGAGATGAGAGGTATGTGTGGGAGAAAGAACAGTGAGCTGAGCCCTTACATTAGCCAGTTTTACTCTGTTATCAGCACACATACTTTTGCGTATCTGGGCTGCAACGGCATATCACTGAGTTGGAAATAGGAAGATCAGTAGTTTAAAGTGTCAAACATAAGATGATCACTACCGCATAGGGTATCATACCTCATATCAAGTAGGTAAGCCTCATTGTATCCCATGCTAAACAGAAGGTGTCTAGCTTAAGAAATACAGAAAGGCGATGACGATAACGTTGCATGGCGCATTTGTGTAGTTGTAAAACTCTCGCCTCTTACCTGAATCACCTCATACTCCGTATTTTAACTTCCGTGATAATATAACATTGAACCATTAATATATGACTGCCTCCGCGGCGTCTTATTGCTTTTACAATGTTGTTAAATGCATTTTCACAGGAGATATAACACTGGACTTCAGGAATAATAGTCTGTGAGTTCTATAAAACGAGCTCTGTGCATTTCAGTAAGATTTTACATCACGATATTAATGAATTGTTCTCTTCCTCACAGTCCACACTATTACATCTAGTTATCTCCACTGATCTACTACCTTGTCAACTCATTCCAAACTGCTGTACTGTACTGAAAGGATTCATCATATGCAGGTTGAACCGGCTTCCTCCAGAGGAGGAATTTTAATGAGAGTATGGAATTTAGAAGCGGTCTTCAGACGCATGTATATCCAAAACATCAAAGGTTTGTTCATTCTTTTTCAAGCCATGAATACACAAGTCGCACAGTCGAAGTGTTTTACGACAGTATGTGACACTGGTTCTTAGATGAGGATTCAAAAATGGCGGAGGCATATTTTATTTATTCATGATCCTTTCGTTTTTCGGACATTTAAAAATTAGCGGCTTTGCATTTGCCTCTCATATTCATTTTCATTTATTTTCTCATTTTGTCCTTTTTTTCTTTAATTCGTAATACTATTTTTCACATACTTGTTTTCCTATTTTTATTCAGTGATTCGCCCTTCATTCCGTTATTCGTTCACTTCTCATACCTTTACCATTTTACGTATTGATCCGGATTCGTTTAATCTCGTCTTTCTTTGCCGCTTTATCTCCGTTCTCTTTATCATCTCATTCATCAACTGCCTATCCAAATCGTTTTCCAAATCGCACGACTAAGGCCATCAATCTCAGCATCAGACTCCCTAATCGATTGCCTCCAAGGGCGTTGTCACAGGTATGAAACCACAACAGTCAAAACTCTAGAGTTTTGCCAATCATTTAAATATAGCCGTTATCGAGGGAGAAATGAAATCTTAGGGTACATAACTGCAGCTTACAGATTCCGGGATTAGAGCACTAAAGCCACAAGAAAGTAGTCAATATATTCCGGATACCATTATTGCACATAAAACAATTATCCCTCGCCCAGTCAAAGAAAAGCTGTGATAGCGCTAGGGTTTAATATTTGCAGTTGCACTTTGTATTTATAGCCTAACTGCAATTCTCCCGCACAAACGCCTCAATATATATATATATACTAGTGATTGGACGATTCCTAAATTTTTCCTTCTAAATTTCCGATTCGGATTCCATTCCCTATTCTGACTTCGATTCTTTTAAGATTGATAAGCATTTAATTAGAGATTTTTTTTTTGTAAATTTTCAAATTATTACATAAACCCCGTTTATTTCCGGGTATATTTTTTCATAAATGATTTCCTTGTAATTTATCGCAAATGTAAAGAAAACAAAAGGTTTATTTTGATTTCAAACAAAACCAAATTTTATAAGTTCGTCGTTACTGTACAACGTGCTACTTGAAAGTTTTCCTAAACAGTTGAAAAAAGTCGACGATTGGTAGGTAAAATGAGAAAACGATGTAAGAACACAACATTAACAGCGCCAACCCTCGCATTGTTACGAACGAATTTCTAAATAATGATGTAACTTTTTAGAAAAACACTTTTAACATGCAGAGGGCGTTGAGTTTAGTAAACTATTATGTGGCTTCCTGCTATGAATGTTTAGATTTTATTTTAATTAAATAAAGTTGCTCTTTTATTAAATTGATTTGCTTTGCCGTAAAAAAGAAAAAAAAAACGAGATGCAAATAATAATAACTAGTGGGGCCTGCGGTAATTCCAAAGGGTGCTCATTCATATGCAGTATATTGATGTTAGTATGCATGTCGTAAATAGAGATGATCTGGTATTATTGTAACTCTTATAAAAACTTGGAAAGTATTTTCTAATCTAGCAGATATGATATTGTAATTCTTGCAGATTTCGTATATATTATTATAGAGTTAATGTTCTATTGATTTTTATATATTATAAAGTTGCGATTTCAAAAAATAAAAAAATATATATATTCATATGACTTTGGTGCATCAGCTTGAGTTCCTTCAGCTACAATCGAAACCGAAACCACAATTTATGAAGAATCCTTGATAAAAGAAGTATTTATAAAATAAATATATCACTGAGCTCCATCAGCTATAATCGAAATCGAAACCAAATTTATGAAGAATTTTTGTTATAAAAAACATAGATGACTTAATTCCCATCAGCTATACTTTAAACCGAAAATAAATTACTTGAGTGCCGTCAGCTATAATCGAAACCAAAACTTATGAAGACTTTTTGGTAAAATTATTTATTATAAGAAATGGGAATCCATAACAATTAAACTAGTTACTCAGATATAATCGTGACACACCAAATAAATAACACACAAACTACCGTATTATTAGATAGTATTGTTAAAAGTCCTAAAAACCACACTCCTTTTTTACTACTAACCCTAAGTAAGGGTGGCAATACGGGAAAGCTAGCAATTACAAGTAATTTTATGATTTTGTGATCTGCCTACGAATTAGTGTTAGAAATTACTAAACTGCTTATGAAGATATGATGTACCGAAATGGGATCAGTTTAAATGGTTTATATATGCACAACTGAACCCCCATTCTAAATTTTAAAATAACGTTTCCGTGTGCTCACACATAATCGCCTAAAAACGAAGAATCATATGTTTTGGGTATTTGGTATGTAAATGAAATTTTGTTGTTTTTTAATTTATAAATTTCTCAGTGTTTACTCTTTTACCCAAAGTTTTGATAAACTTGTGAGAATTTCATCTATATTTTCACTTGTGCCAAAACCGAGTTCAGGAAAACCCGTCCATTTTACTAGGTAGGAAAACGGGTCCCTTTTGAATAAATATCGATTGAAAACACATTTTATGAGAGTTCTTGGAGGAAATATCGATTTTAAAAGAACTATACCCCCATAATATATTAAAAATATTCTTCCTTGTTTAATCTTGGTTTTAAAAATTAAAATCTATTTTCTAAGTGCCCATTTTCTATCTAATGTTTTACTTTTAGTTTATTAGTTTATTACAACGTTTTTCCTCTTATTTTAACGATATTTTGGGGAGTAATAAAATAAAAAAATAAAAACAAAGCAAAACAAAAATGTAGGGAGAGATTCGATTCTTCTTCGTTACTTTTTTGTTTTGGTTTTGTTTTTTCTCATACCAAATGCAGTCATGCATTATTTAAAATATATATATATATGAGCAAACAGTTAATGAAATATGTTAAAAACACTTTGCAATGAGTTAAAAACATATTTAATTTGAAAAGGAAACGCTAGATAAATGGATAGTCCTTAATCCGCGGAGTTTCGAAGAAATACTCTCCTTCTCATCAAAGGGTAGGAATTAGCAAAATGCAGGATCGGATTTTGCATGCAGAAGTATTTGATGAAACAACACATAAGTCAAAGATCTTACTTGAAAACAAAATAAGTTAAGGAGAGGGAATATGGTAAAGAAAAAGGTGATTACACATTAATAGATAGTCTGGTGGAAGATAAAAAAATCCAGTGTCGGTAAGATCCAAATGTAAAACTTCAAGAAAGTTAAAAGAATTTCCATTCGTACAAGTAAAATCCAAAGAAATCCCGTAATTGGAAGAAGATGGTCCATAATAATCCCAAGGCAGAAATCCATGGAATAATTCACAAAAAAGTGTGTACAAGGAAAAAATAGAAGAAAAATAAGATGTGCTTTTCACTCTACTTCCGAGACATAACTATAAATAAAAATAAAATCTGGGAAGAGAAAGGAGAAAAAAAAGAATGATAAAGTTAAATATAAAATATAAAATAAAGGGAAACAAAAGTCAAACTGACTCAGACAGGAAATGTTAAAGGGGAGAAGATGGCCGGTATCTGCAATTTCAGAAAAAAAAATTAAAAAATTAAAAAAATTAAAAAAATATAAAGAAAAGAAAAAAAAGTAAATTCATATAGTAAAATTTAAGTAAATATACATACAAGATATGAAAGTGTGGGTAGATTGATATATTAGATGGATAGGAAAGAATAAAACAGAAAATGCAGATAAAAATAAATAAATAAATAAAACAGAAAATGCAGATAAAAAACCGGCCATGCAAAGAAGAGATAAAGAATTAAAATAAAGGATTATTAAATTATAAAGTATTAAGTATGTCGAAAAACGATAAAGTCAAAGAAAAATATTTTATATCTATATAAAGGTTAAAAGTAATAACTATGTAATTTCAAAATTGCCATAATTAAATTTTGACTTATGTTTACAGAAAGAGATCAGTTCATTTTTAGAATTTATTATATTGTTACTTAGAGGGGAAGTAATTATAGTTATTATATTTTTATTTTATTTTTTATTATTTTATATATATATATATATATATATATATATATATATATATTTTGTGTACAGAAAGTTGTTAGTTGAGACAGGTCATTGGTACCGTCGGTTTCAAGCCCGATAATAAGGCCCGTTTAAGGTATCCTTATCGAGCTCTCTTCAGCCAATATTCGTCTTTTTTTTCTCCTTTCTCTTCCCAGATTTTATTTTTATTTATAGTTATGTCTCGGAAGTAGAGTGAAAAGCACATCTTATTTTTCTTCTATTTTTTCCTTGTACACACTTTTTTGTGAATTATTCCATGGATTTCTGCCTTGGGATTATTATGGACCATCTTCTTCCAATTACGGGATTTCTTTGGATTTTACTTGTACGAATGGAAATTCTTTTAACTTTCTTGAAGTTTTACATTTGGATCTTACCGACACTGGATTTTTTTATCTTCCACCAGACTATCTATTAATGTGTAATCACCTTTTTCTTTACCATATTCCCTCTCCTTAATTTATTTTGTTTTCAAGTAAGATCTTTATGTGTTGTTTCATCAAATACTTCTGCATGCAAAATCCGATCCTGCATTTTGCTAATTCCTACCCTTTGATGAGAAGGAGAGTATTTCTTCGAAACTCCGCGGATTAAGGACTATCCATTTATCTAGCGTTTCCTTTTCAAATTAAATATGTTTTTAACTCATTGCAAAGTGTTTTTAACATATTTCATTAACTGTTTGCTCATATATATATATATATTTTAAATAATGCATGACTGCATTTGGTATGAGAAAAAACAAAACCAAAACAAAAAAGTAACGAAGAAGAATCGAATCTCTCCCTACATTTTTGTTTTGCTTTGTTTTTATTTTTTTATTTTATTACTCCCCAAAATATCGTTAAAATAAGAGGAAAAACGTTGTAATAAACTAATAAACTAAAAGTAAAACATTAGATAGAAAATGGGCACTTAGAAAATAGATTTTAATTTTTAAAACCAAGATTAAACAAGGAAGAATATTTTTAATATATTATGGGGGTATAGTTCTTTTAAAATCGATATTTCCTCCAAGAACTCTCATAAAATGTGTTTTCAATCGATATTTATTCAAAAGGGACCCACTAGTTATTATTATTTGCATCTCGTTTTTTTTTGTTTTGTTTTTTTGTTTTTTACGGCAAAGCAAATCAATTTAATAAAAGAGCAACTTTATTTAATTAAAATAAAATCTAAACATTCATAGCAGGAAGCAACATAATAGTTTACTAAACTCAACGCCCTCTGCATGTTAAAAGTGGTTTTCTACAAAGTTACATTATTATTTAGAAATTCGTTCGTAACAATGCGAGGGTTGGCGCTGTTAATATTTTGTTCTTACATCGTTTTCTCATTTTACCTACCAATCGTCGATTTTTTCAACTGTTTAGGAAAACTTTCAAGTAGCACGTTGTACAGTAACGACGAACTTATACAATTTGGTTTTGTTTGAAATCAAAATAAACCTTTTGTTTTCTTTACATTTGCGATAAATTACAAGGAAATCATTTATGAAAAAATATATCCGGAAATAAACGGGGGTTTATGTAATAATTTGAAAATTTACAAAAAAAAAAAAAACTCTAATTAAATGCTTATCAATCTTAAAAGAATCGAAGTCAGAATAGGGAATGAAATCCGAATCGGAAATTTAGAATGAAAAATTCAGGAATCGTCCAATCACTAATATATATATATATATATATATATATGATTAGTTTTTTTGGAAAAAGAATTCCAGCAGAGTGCTCAATTAAAAGGAAAATCCAAATTTTAAGAGCGTACTTATATTTTGTGTACAGAAAGTTGTTAGTTGAGACAGGTCATTGGTACCGTCGGTTTCAAGCCCGATAATAAGGCCCGTTTAAGGTATCCTTATCGAGCTCTCTTCAGCCAATATTCTAAGTGTCCATTTTCTATCTAATGTTTTACTTTTAGTTTATTAGTTTATTACAACGTTTTTCCTCTCATTTTAACGATATTTTGGGGAGTAATAAAATAAAAAAATAAAAACAAAGCAAAACAAAAATGTAGGGAGAGATTCGATTCTTCTTCGTTACTTTGTTGTTTTGTTTTTGTTTTTTCTCATACCAAATGCAGTCATGCATTATTTAAAATTATAATGCTATCAATTGTCAACATTTATTGTCGTCCTGTCAAATTTTGCAAAATATTTTTTGGCGGGAGAGATGCCGTGTGTTAAAAATCTCTCGTTAATTCATTTTAAATTTTTTTACTTCAAAATTTTTAAATCAATCATTAAGCGGAAAAGTTATCAATAAAGAAATGTATTAATCTATTTTATCGAAAATGTCGCTATCGTTTATCAAGAATCTTTTTCATTTCATTTTTGTTGATGTTGTTGTTGTTGTTGTTGTTATTGCTTATCGTTTTGTTTTGGAAGGGATATATAGTTTTTAATCTCTTACCCTCTCTTTCTAAATTATATTTTAAAAAATATTAAAATTTATTTTCTTTTGGAGGAGAGGGGCTCTTTTTAAAACTAAATCTTCCTCAGTATTTTCTTTAATTTTATATTTTTAGCGATTATTAAGACCCCTAAGATGTGATACCTTCCTGTCGGACATTATTTCTCGTTCTCATGTAACACTTGACGCTACTTGTTTTTTTGTACTGAATAAAAAAGAAATTAAACCATTAACAACTTAGCCAGCTGTGTAGAAAAATCGATTTTGCCCTTTGAAAAACAACAGTAAATATAAATATTTAAAAAATATTATGCAGTCCGTAGTCTCGTTTTTGAACAGAAAAAATGCTATAAAATAAGTGAAACCCTAACAACTTAGCCAGTAAGGTAGAAAAGAGGCACTTAGAAAATCGATTTTATTTTTTGACAAAGACATATAACATGTTTTTTTTTTTAAATATTGTGGGGGTATAGTCTCTTTTAAAAACAATATATCCTTCAAGAACGGTCATAACATGTGTTTACAATCGATATTTATTTAATAAGGGGCCAGTTTTCCTATCTAGCAAAAAGGGACGAGTTTTCCGGGGACGAATTTTCCGGGAAAGAGTTTTCCGGGCATCATTTAATCTGATCAAATTTTAGTAAAAATATATCATTGTATAATATCAGAACAAATATTTGCCCCCTTCTTACTATTAGTTCGAAAGAAAAAAAAAACAACTTAAAAGTCTTTAACAAAAGACACAAAAAGGCGCCTGGTATGAAAATCTAACTTTCATATAATTTAACATGAAATGATTCCCCATGCAAAAACCATTTTTATTTTTTAAGGCAATTAACCAGTTTGGTTTTTTAAAACATTTTTCTTGCGATGGGAGTTAAATTCTGTGTATTTTTACGTACCTTTGTGTCATGTAGAAATTAATATAAATTCTAAAAATTACGAAAATCAGTAAAAAAAAATTGCAAATAAAAATAGAATTTTTTTAGCGATTTTATCGCTTTACAGTTGGAGAGCTACAATTTGACACACTGACTCATGCCCTTGCTTTTTTCGGTGCCTGGAAAAATTATCGTACCCGGAAAACTCGTCTTACCCGGAAAAACTCGTACTTTTAAAACAACAGTAAGCAAGTAAAAATATTAAAAAATAAATTATGGTATGTGTATTCTCTTTTAAAGACACTATCTTTTTCAAGAACGGTCATAAAATGTGTTTTCAATCGATATGTATTCAATAAGGGAGCAGATTTCCCACCTAGCAAAAAGGGACGAGTTTTCCAGGGACAAGTTTGCCTACAACGCCACCATTCTCTCGTGTATGGAGTATTGTTGCCACATTCGGGCTGGTGTATCTGCTACTATTCTTTCACTCTTAGATAGGGCTCAGAAGAGAGTCGCCAACTTAATAAGCGCCGCACTGTCAGTTAGGGTTCAACCTCTGTCCCATTAGCGAAGTGTCACGCCCCTCTGTCTGTTTTACAAGTATTTAAGTATTTTAATGGTAAGTGTATGAACCTCCTGATGTAAATACACCCGGCAAACCCTACACGTAGCAAAACCCCACCCATATACAGTAGAGATGTCCATATACCAGACAGCCTTTAACTCATAATTGTTGTTTTTTCGTAGGTCGGCTAGTCTATGGAATTCCTTTCCAGCTTCCTGCTTTCCTGGTTGTACTGAAACGCAGCAGTTCAAGTTAATGTAAACAGACATGTTGGTGCACACCTCCCTACATAGTATCTCTGTAAAGTATGTTCCACATTGTAACCACCTACATTAAAGTGCCACTGTGTTTTGATTTGGGTGAAAAATAGAATAAACTATTAAAACACATACTATAACACTTGATTTATAAGACGACTGAATACCTCGGACAGTTTTAATGCCGAAAATTTTGTTATTCATCTTTTTAAGATGCAGTGCATTTGTTTGCATCCACATTTGCAGAAAGACACGACAGATACGACACGCATATCATATAGATTAGAATCCTAAAATTGTGGATGGCATATTCTTAAATTACTAAAGAGAAGTGCAATCATAAACAGATCAAGTGGGAAAGTACTCATATAACTTGATCCCGACATGCCCTCATGTGATTTACGTTATTCAATTTTCTAAATACCCAACAGCGTTACCGTCGATTTTCTGAGGGTCGATAGGATAATTATCGTTTGTGGGCATAAATGTAATTGAATTCTTTATTCGGGCTAAGTTAAGGATCTCAAAAAGAGTGGTCTTATAAGGTGGTTATCTATGCTAGCATTGCAGAACATAACGAAATGTTCCTCTTCGCTTTAGCATTTATGTAGAACTTCCCTTCACTTGCATGGTCCCAGGCGATAAATCAAGCGCGGCATAGCTGGCCGGTTGAACAACCTTCGAAATTGTCGTAATTTTGGCATTGCGTCTACGCGAAATTCGAGGAAAGAAAACTGAATGTGTAGCCAGTTTGTCCCTTTAGATTTTATATCGTTAGCAGCCTGAAACCCGTTAGAGCAGGCGGTATTTATTCGATAATACTGTTTCATCAGAAATATGTGAAGAATAGTGTTGCAAATCCGTTACATTATGCTAATTATAAATAAAGATTTTCGTGCCCGCCTTTGCGACTATAGTTTAAATAAAAACATATCTTAATACTTAAATGAGACAAGATCGAATCAGCAGTAACCGTAATATCAGCTAAATGGAAACAAATAAAGATAGACATACACGGAAACGCACCTAGGTTCCCATTTCTTTTCACAAAGTCCGCTGTTCTCGTGTACTACTAAATTATCTACAGTTTTACGGGAACGGTGTATCAAGATTACAGAAAATATTCCCAAATTTTAAATTTGATTGTTTCACTGTCTTGTATCACGGTATGTAACCAATGTTCGTGTTATTTAACGCGGAATCAATTTATATTGGATGAGATGTTTTATGTTTTATATAATTTATATCGTTAACTATTCATTGATAGTGTACTTTGGTATCTTTTTAAAGAAAGATTGTGATTGTTTTTGTTTTTGGCTTAAGAGTGCATGATTCGCAGACTCAAATTAAGCACGATAATAAGATCATTATTTTGTAAATTTTAAGCCAATAACCAAAGAAGCAGCAGATCAGTGAGTTTTAAGAATGTATTTGTGTTAAGAATATTTATCACGTATTCATTGGCGATTTAATTTAACCGAACACATATTATTAAAGCAGAGTGGACGTTTAAACAAGAGGGCATGTTGCTAGCTTGTGAAAAAAAACATATTTGAAGTTTATACAAAATGCGAAAAAACCCACACGCGAGTAAGTTTGACTTGGAACAAAGACCCGATCAAGCGCTAGAAGAAACGACTTAAGAATCAACAATGAACAAAATGAAAAGTAAGGCCCAACCTTTGAAGCGTTCAATCCTCTAATTTCCATTAATTTGTTGGCGATTCAGATTTCCTTAAAACAAGTTTCTCAACTCTTAACGTGATTAGTGGTTATTTGCATTATTTTGTTTTGTTTTATTTTCTGGCGACTGGTATCACCGTAGTTTAATTTTCACAAAGTTTCGGTCGATGTAACTTATATCAATAATTTTTAAAAACGAAGATAAAAAGTACAACAGACGCCCATGCCTCGCAAAATAAATTAAAAGGGAACGCTTCTTCTTTTAGGTTACTAAAAGCAAACCAGAAAGTGCTTACAAACCGATACTGTTGTAGACCGAACAAAGGATACTCTCCCCTAACGAGAACAGCGCCTGACCACAAACCAAGACACCAATATCAAGCAGGGCACCCTATCACTAGGCCTAAATGATGACATCATCGCCAACGGCCCACTCGTAAATGTCGTTGCGCCTGCAGGCGATTTTTCACCGAATACGAAATCTTCAGCTACACCGCAACATGTACCAGTTGCAACTGCATGTTCCCAGTATTGAAGCCTTATTAACCGAGAGTAAATATCACCGAATGTATTACGTGCAGCAAAATAATAGTGCACAAACAGTTTTTCCACAACATGGAAGAAATGCCAGACCCGGTGTCTTTTCAAAATAGATAGTCCCGCAGGTTAACAACGCTAGTGGAAACCCCTGTGTAAATATAATCCCTTGTCTGATGGATTATTACAAGCTTAATTGCTTGTGGCAAAGTCTATCCACGCAAGTAATCAATTGTTTTATTTAATCCTCGCGATTAACATATGAGAATGTCAATAACACTTTTTTTTGCAGGTCAAAAAAATAAAAAAGAAAGAAAAATGTCGCCCTAAACAATGAGTGCCCCAGGAAATAGAGCCTATTGAAATCGTTTACGACACGTTTGATAGTGAGCTTTCCAAAATCAAATCAGAACCACGGCGTTCAGGCAGGAAAAAGAAAACAACCGCACCGTTCATGGTGCACCTAAATAATTAAAAAAAAACGCGTGCTACACCGCCCGGAGTTATAAACTTGTGGGGGGGTCTTCTGGTGGAACTTAAATATGTTTCCTATTCAAATCTCCATAAATACCGGAAGACAAAGCCGTGAGGTGTCAGTCGATATCCGGTGGAACAAGCTGTCGTTCGTCGGTTACGACGAACCACCCACTTATTGTAAGCTTTACAATACATGTTGTTACTTTATTTTGGCGTTCTGTATTTCTTTGTAACCCTTTAAAAGGGCTATAAAATTTTACGAGGGTAAATTTCAGTACCTATGTTTTTATTCTAAAACGATTCATATTTGGAGTGCCGTTTCGTTAACAGAGCGATAACATGCGGAATTTTATATTCGGTGTTTTTTATGAGTATAATTCCGTGCTTTCCTTCTGATGAGGAACATTAATAGTAAAGCATGCTGTAAAATTCTGAATGTTGATTGTGATAGGGTAAACGAAACAGCTCGCAAAAAAAAAGTTTTAAATTAATAAGGATATGGTTTCTGATATCTAAAATTATTGAATTATACCTGTTCTCTGAACTGATGTTTTAATTTTCTACTAATTCAATCAAATTAGCATGTATTTTAAGCCTGATTCAATTGTACTCGTTTCATAATCATAGCTAAATTTACATTTTGGAAGTAATGGACACATGTGCTGTTCATTATGTTAATTTTTCAGCTGTGAACATTTGTAAATTTCATCGTACTTCTGTAAGAAACAATTCGATTTTATAATAAACCGCCGGGATTTTTTGGTTAATAGTGTAGGTATTTTAGAAACAGTTGTAAGCTACACGACTTGTTTTTTGCAGAAATGATTTTCTATAACTTTTAACACACACACACACATACACACACACACACATATATATATATGTATATATATGTGTATCTATATACGTATAGCGCCATTTATTGCTGAGATATTTTCTTTTTTCTTTTACATATCGAATTCTACGGCTATGTTCTATGAAAAATGTAGTAAGTAATTTTCTTCATGTATACATATTATATAATAATTTTAAATGAATAAGTAAAAATAATAAGAAAAATATGAACAAACTTAAAAAGAAATTTTACGAAATTTCCATAATGATTCGTCCATCGCAAAGTATCAAATATGGAGGATTTTAGCCGAATGAAAATATGAAACATGAGTAAGACTCTAATGAAACTCTTGTTTTACGTTTTTCTTTCTGTATCTTTGAAATCGATTTCCAATAAAATGATATAAAAATGTAAATGTTCAACTACATGTCAAAGAAAGACATAATAGTTAAGCAGTTTCATCTATTTTATTAGTTTATCTTTAGTTCCTAATAAGCTGATTGTAATCACAAGCCCATATATACATCTATACACATCAACACACACACACACACACACACACACACACACACACATATATATATATATATATATATATATACATGTATATATAAATATATACAAAGTGACCCCCCAAGAACGGGCCCCAAATTTAATTAGGCCCCATTTCTTAGTGTTTTGTCCGAATGAAATGAAAGGTGTGTCATAACTAGTTTATTATATTCAAAACATCACATCAACACACTAGGACCTTTTTTTCTTCTTTGTACAGCATATGTTCTAGATGGCCTCTATTTAGCTTTTTTTTTTTTGGTGGGGGTCACCCAGTATATATATATATTTTATACTTTGCGATCAAGGCTGCCAACCCCCAATATTTCCTCCTGTATCAGAAAACACGCTATGTGATATACGTATATCTGTACGTGATGTTGCCAAGCTAATCAAAAACCTTGATTCCAGTAAAGCAACTGGGCCTGACGGTATTACAATTATAGTTCTCAAAAAACTTCAACCTGAACTAGCGCCCATACTTACAAAACTGTTTAAACGTTGTCTTAAGGAGAATGGTTTCCCATCTCCCTGGAAAATTTCATCAGTATGCCCTGTATTTAAGAATTCAGGTGATCGCTCATCCCCCTCTCAGTACAGGCCAATAAGTCTCCCGTGCGTCATGAGTAAGTTGTTCGAATCTGTGTTAAATACAGAAGTAATCAACCATCTCAACAAAAATAACCTTCTTAGTGACACTCAATATGGTTTCCGTTCTGCTAGATCTACAGCAGATGTGCTTACAGTTATATCTCATAGGATTAGCAAATCCATCGACGGAGGCAACTTTTCTAGGGCAATTGCTCTTGACATATCTAAGGCCTTTGATAGGGTATGACATAAAGGTTTACTTCATAAGATCTCTAGCTATGGTATTGCTGGAAATGTCTTCTCAATTATTATATCATTTCTTTCTGATAGGTTCATAAGAGTAGTAGTTGAGGGGCAAAAATCAGAAGCTCACAGTATTAATGCCGGTGTCCCTCAGGGGTCCATCCTCGGCCCAACTCTTTTCCTGATCTACATTAATGATCTTCCAAATCACATACTTACATCATTTGTAGGCATCTATGCTGACGATACTACCATTTATGGTAGCACATCTAAAACAGTAAACGACCAAGTTCTCTCCAATTCTCTCTCCTCTGATCTTGAGCACGTAGTACAATGGGGTAAAGAATGGCTGGTTACTTTTAATGCATCTAAAACCAAGCTTCTCTCTTTACACCATCAACATTCTGATCCACATCTGTCATCAATTGAAATGAATGGCTCTCGTCTTCAGGAGGCCTCAAGTTTTGACAAACTTCTTGGCTTGACAATTACTCCTGATCTTAAATGGAACACGTACATCTAATCTGTTGCCAAGGCCGCTGGAAAAATGGTGGGATCTCTCTATCGATCCGGTAGATATCTCACTGCTGATGCTATTCTCTCTATATATAAGAGCCAGGTACGTCCAAGGATGGAATACTGTTGCCACATCTGGGCAGGAGCTGCTAGAAAGGACTTGGCCTGCCTTGATAGAGTTCAAAATAGACTTCGTAGCCTCGTAGGAGATGCCCTTTTCTCTTCCTTGCAACCTCTATCTCACAGAAGAGATGTTGCGAGTTTGTCTCTGATGTATCGTTATTTTCATGGAAAGTGTTCGAATGAGCTTCAATCTATGGTCCCCCCTCGCCAAACTTTCACAAGAAACACTCGTCTAGCTGTAAACACTATCAATAATTCCCCCCACTCTTTATCTGTGCCTAAACCTAAACGTAGATTCCATGAACAAAGCTTTTTTCTTAGAACTGCACGCCTGTGGAATTGTCTTCTGTTTTCCTGCTTTCCGGCTGACTACAATATGGTTGTCTTCAGGTCTAACGTAAATAAGTTCTTTATTAGCCGTTCCATATAAGTTATCAACTTTACCAAATTTTCATTTCTAATGATTACTATAATGTCCAATTTCTACTGTACACTCTTTAACCCTTATCCTTGAGTGGCCTCTTGGCCTTAATAATGTGGTGATGCCTATGTAAAAAAAATATATATATATATGTGTATATGTATGTTTGTATATATATATGTATATATATGTATGTATATATATATATATACATATATATATATATATATATACATATATGGCATAGATAGAAAGAAAGAAACACGAGAAAAATCAGAGAAAAATAAGCTTAAACATAGAGAGGAAAATATATCACGGAATAAAAAACAAAATTAAGTAGGATGTATATATGTTTACAATTCATTTTATCGGGCCAACTTTCCATTCGTATTACCTGACTTGATATGTATATATATATATATATATATATATATATATATATATATATATATATATATATATATATATATATATATTAAAGGAGATTAGAACAATAGTCTAAAGAGCTGAGTGTATTTTAATGTAACAGTGAAATTAAAATACAGGAAAGAAAAAAGTGCTCGATGTAATTTAGATATATAATAAGCTCGATAGGTAAATATCCTAGAGCTAATTCAATATTAAGTAATGTGGTTGATAATTTAAAATTTAAAAATCAAATTATAATTAAATTAAGATTAAAAATCAGTTTCATAAGAAGGAACAACAACAAAATCAATTATCTGTACGATCGTTTCAGAAAACATATATATATATATATATATATATATATATATGTATATATTACCTGTATAAGGTATTATTTAAATACGTTATATCATTTATTCTTCATTTTTAATGTAATTGTTGAGAATATTAATTTATGCTGATTAATTTGATAAAAGTATAAGCATAATTATAGCTTGTAAATATTTATTCAATGGTCTATATGTGCTTCTCACCATTACGCTATACGGCTGCTGCTGTGTGGGTAATAAATTTTACGATGTAAAGTTTGACATCGTCCCAATTCCTGCACTCGGTTTGTTTACACAAAGAGCGTCGCTTTATACGCTAATCGCAGTTTTTATATCACTTGCCGAAATGCTACCCCACCCTAAAGGAAAATAAAAAAAAACACTAGCAGAAAGAGAGAGCGACTACAACCAGGTCAGCGGCCCCGACAAGCCCAATAAAAGAGTAATAAAAATTGAACATGCCAATGAATAATAAACACGTACAAGCCTCCACCCCTTTGAAACACTTCAAATGAACTACGAAAATTGCCATTTTTACATCTCTAACACATTTGAAAATAATTTCTGACGAGGACGCTTCACAGAACGTCTGAAACGCGCGTAAAAACGATTTCAATGACTTAAAAACATTATTACAATGATCCAAACAGAATTCTCAATGAAATACCAAGACACGGAATAATAAAATAATGGTAAAAGATACACATTGTTGGTGACTACTGCCTTATTTAAATATATATATATATATATATATATATATATATATATATATATATATATATATATATATATATAAACATAAAAAACAGAATCTTCCTGTTTTCATTATAGCTGTTGTATTTTTCCAGTTTATCTTATTATATTTTCTGGTTCGTGTCGAAAATATTTATATAGATTCAATAAGTATTGTCGTAATGCATTCACTCGTTCTGACAGGAATCCTCATCGACGGTTATTTAAGACACTGTTGAGAAAGACGGACAGCTGAAAGTTTGGCTATTAACAGAGATATGTAACTGGCTGCTAAAACTGGTGTGGGACATGGCGACCCAGTTATTGGGGTTAGTAAATAGAACTGTGTAGCGATGCAATTGGGGGTCTTTGATAAGCACCTGATGATGTTTTTGCTTATATTAAAGCTAATGCGTTTAGTGTGGGTTTAAACATGTACATATGAGATGTCTTCAATCAGTTTTCAGTTTTTTTCGTATGGGCACTTTTATTGGGATCTTATACTCGAAAGTATAGTGTTTTTGAAGTAATCTCTTCCAACTGACATGCCCTTATTGTACTGTACGCAGAAGTTTTAGAAAACCTCATCAAAGTCAACTTGTGTAAACGTGTCAATGACTCTCCTCATAGCCTCCTTTATATTCCTCAGTCATTCCATAATGACAGATTTAAAGGATTACTTGTTTAGGAATAAAACGTCACAGAGAGAAAATTATGGATAAAAGGAAGGGTGGGAAATCTTTGTCAAATAGTTTGTGAAAAGGACGGAGTTATGGACTGGTCCATTATCCTAGTTGAAATTCCACTGACCCGATTTAAAGAGTGTGGTCTTATTGCGACGGAATCCCCTTCTGAAGTTCTTTAAAACCTAAGCATAGTTTGCTTTGTTAACCGTCTCTCCAATTGGTACCCAGTGCATGTAGATCATAACCATGCTGTCAAAAAGGGGACATCGTAAGTTTCTGGGTGGATTTGCCCTGTCAGACCTTATTGGATCTGGGAGAGCAAGTATGCTTTCACTGAGACTGTGTCGGTTGGCCTCTAGGCCTTATAGTAAATTCAGCTTTTATCGCAGGTCACAAGAGCATCATCAACAGTAGGATCTAAATTGACCAGATCAACCATTACCCTACTGTCATAAACACGGCTTTCTTTCTGATCTCGTCTGAGCACCTTTGGGACAAACTTTGCGCAAATATTTCGTATCTTCAGTTCTCTCGCGAATAATTGTGTGTACAATTCCCACATTGCCATTAAACTTGGCCTATATTGTCTCCAAAGACACGCGACGTCCTTATATATTAATTTCATTATTTGGCAACTCAACTCTAGTGTTCTTACTTCTTTACTCCTCCCAGCCCCAGCCCCTTTATCATCATTCACAGACTCCTGGCTATTTTAAAATATTTTATCCCACTAAGAACTGATGCTGGATTCATGAAAGATGATCCAAAATCAATCTGAAGCATTCAATACGTTTCTTCGGCGTTTTCCAAGTTGTATATTATTCGTCTAAAATGTCTTCACGTCTAGATTGCATTTTTGAAATTCATTAGCTGTGATAATCAAGGTCTAATAGCGTTTTTTTTTTCAAATTTCTGCTGTACCTATTCCTTTGAACCTGAAATCATGGAAAATAGGCAATCATCTCAAATGATGTATAGCAGTAACATACTGTATTTTGAAGAGTCTATGATAATTTGTACAAAAATGTCTGCAAACTTATTAAAGACACTTCGTATTTATAGCTTCTAGTATTTTCAGGGTTTTTTTTTTGTTTTATTATGTATCATTATTGTGTTTTGGGCTAAGATTTGTCTGACTTTGGAAGGTTGAGAATTGTGCTGTTTTTGTAGATGATTGAAGATTGAGCTGGAGTAAGCATACCGGATCTAGCACCCGCTGACAACTATCTGGTATTACAGGAAACTACTGTCGGTCTCTCTAAACAGTGTTTCATTTACCCTCGCTTAGGATGCCGATGCGAACCGATAAAAACGTTACGAGTTATACTTATGGGACTTATATCAACAATATTAACTCAAACATAAACGAAATAAGAAAAATAGAAAAAAAATGTTTAAAGACAAGGTTACAGCTGCCTGTTTTCTTTAATAATGCTTGTTTCAATGAAAACAAATGCTGCTAAAATACACACTCACCCACCCACATACACACACACACACACACACACACACATATATATATATATATATATATATATATATATATATATATATATATAGGGTGGAACGATAACTTTGTTACATTAAAGAAAACAACACCACAGCTTTATTTTAAAACTTTTATTGAAAACCTCAATTCAGGAAACTTGATTATGTAGTAGAGCTGATATCTATTGAATGTAGCCGCCTACCGCCTCAATTCCTTTTTCGATACGGGTCCGGTACTGGGAACATGTCTTTTCAAAAAACAGGTGCGGGAGATCGACGAATACTCGGCGAATGGCGGCGATTAGGCTGGATTTGGTGTTATACGAGGTCCTGTTATTGATGTTCTCGGCGTATGACCAAACAAAGTAGTCAAACGGGTTCAGGTCGCTGGGAGGAGGGGGTCAGTTAGAGAATGTACAAAGCCGTATCACCCCATTCTGACGCCACGTCTAGGAATCTCAGTACTTGTGGCCAACGCAGAGTCCTGTTGCAATACTCAGAATCTGCCAACGACGAACTAATTATACTAGGGAATCACCATACTCTTTAGCACATTTATGTACACTTTGCTGTTGACCTTAAACCTGGAGTTATAAGGAGGCATTATGTAGCCATAACTTGAAGCCACACGAAAAACCATAACTTTGATTAGAAACTTTTGTTTCCTTACACTGAGCACTTCTATACTATTCGGGGCAATCCAACAATGCATTTTACGGGTGATGGCAATGATTTTATTTTCATAACTTGGATCAGTAGAGAGCATGAGTTGTACAGCGGCGCATCCTCGATATCATTTGTTGAACATTGTGTGACTCTCAGACATGATAGAAGGTTCCTATCGCGCTTGGGATTTTTACATTACTGACTAGTAATGGTTTGCAACAAAATAGAAAACCTATTTTCATCAAATGAACATAAAATCATGTCGTCTTTCCTGTGGTGACAATTTATTCATTCCACACCGTGTATATATATATATATATATATATATATATATATATATATATATATATATATATATATATATATATATATATATAGGCAGAAATCATTATTCAAGCACGTCTGATTGGACATGATAGTGTTATACTTTTTTCCAATTTTTCGGGATATCTTTTTCATTTGCCAAGCGGTATTTTCAATTTCAGCAGGCCTGTTATATAATATGGCGCTCAAAAGCTGTTGTTTGGTCACATTCTACTCCAGCACTTTCTATCGGTGCATCTGATTATCATCAGTAGCGATAGTTGTAGTTTCCTTTTCCTTTTCGTTTCCTTTGAGGCTTTGCGTATTTATAATTTTTTTTTATATATGTCGTGTTCAATCAGACGTGTTTGAATATATATATATATATATATATATATATATATGCACACACATATATATATACATATATATACATATATATATATATATTTATATATATATATATATATATATATATATATATATATATATATATATAGCAGTCTACATAAATAAAGCATTGCCCCCAAAAGTAATGAGTCAAAACACATTAGATGAAAGCACTATTTTCCTATTTGAAAATAATTGTCTTTGATGAGATCAATAATAATTGTTTTATAACAACTTACTATTATTTGTTTTATACAAAAATATTTCGATTGCAAAAATTTGTGTTAATAAATATGCATGTCTGTATACTTATTCTGTGAATCTAAAGTTTTATTATACTTTATTGCTAGTCTTTCATATGTATCCATCTATTTAAGAAAATACTTTATAATTACAGATAATTGAATGCTAAACGGTATAGTGGCAATTCTTAATTAAGAGAATGAACCCGTCATGAAGTAAAGTATAAAGGTGTATGTATATATATACATGTATATATATATACATATATATGCATATACATGTGTATATTTATATGTTTGTGTGTTTAAGTATGTTTAATATATATATATATATATATATATATATATATATATACATATATATATATATATATACCTTAGAGTATGACACCAGAATATAGCGATCCCCCTAAACTGATCGATAATACCCTAAAAAAACAAATAACTCAATTTAGAACAATAACTACACACTCAATCCCCATATAAACCACCTTAAACTCCTCCTCAAAATCTATAAACATGGCTACCTAGGACCACTATCCCGGGTACCTGAGAGTTTATTAATGCGCATGTAAGTATATGTGGATGAAACCTGTGCCCATATTTACGGCATGTCACCCTATATATCTGTATCTACATGCGTGCGCACATATCGGTGCTTGAGGGAGTGTGGGTATGTATCTTTGCAAATGTATATAACGAGAGCATATGTGTGTGCATATGTGTATGCGTGTATGCATGTATATCTGTGCACATGCATGCGTGTAGGGACGTGCATCTGTGGGTATCTATATGTATGCAGAGGAGTACGCCGGCGCTCCCGTGTGCACCCACATCTAAACAAAAAAAAATCACTAATGAAAATGAAAATATTATGTATATAACCCTGGGAATGAGTTTATGCTCATATCTATGTATAACCATGTCTACATCGAATGAAATTATTGCGCCTATGTACCCACAAATGAACTTAGATTTTAATCTATGTAGATGAATATGTCTTTACCAATAACGATCTGTATAACTTGGTGTGTATGCGTGTGTATGCACGCACGTGTACATCTACGTGTGCGTCAGTGTGTACATGGGGTACCGATGTATCTGTGCACGTGCCTATGTATACGTGTGTGGATTTGAGAGTATATGTGCCCGCTGCCTGCGTGTTAGAACGTGCAGCTGTGTATATATGTCGATGTATGTGTTCACGAGTATTGGTATCTGTATGTGCACATGCGCTTACATGTATGCGGGGGTTTGAAGGTATGTCTGTATCAACATGCGCATATAGGCCCGTGTATACGCCTTCTTGGGAGCAGGGGCGTCGATGTGTGTATGTATCGATGTATGAGCGCATCCATGCTTGCGCACACGTACCTAATTTTAGCACATTAAGGAAAATTTGACGTAAGCGGGAACAACGCGGGTGTCCATGAGTGCATGCGCACATATGTGCATATATTTACATGCCAGGGCGGAGATCTATGTGTACATGGGAACGTTTCTTTAAGTATATATGTGTGTACGTGCGCAGATGTGTGCTCGCGCCCGCGGCCGCTAGCTAACCCACTCCAAACAATTAACAACAAATAGAAACTAAATAAATACACCGAATCATAGCCCCCCAGCCTCCAAACCTAAGCGAACACCCAACAGGCCAAGACATACTTATCAAGAAATCATCTCACCAACGAGACGCCAAAAACGTTACCATTAAGACTCGACTTTTAAAGTAACCCTCCTCCTCCTACCCCCATATATTCTCCTTCCCCCTCCATGTATCCCTATGCCCTCAGCCACACCAGAAATTAACTTCCCAGACCCTCCCCACAAGGTCCTTAAACTCCCAAATTATCAGCCACACCAGAAATTAACTTCCCAGACCCTCCCCACAAGGTCCTTAAACTCCCAAATTATCGGCATACCAAGCCCCCCTCCCACCTTTCCCCTTGTTCCCTTCCCCTCTTTTTCCGCTCTTCTCGCACCCCTCCCCTGACCTCATTCACTCTTTCACTCTTTCATCCCATAATAACAAACATTTCTGTAAAAGCCTGAGGAAGCTACAGACGGCCAAAAACAGCCGGGTAGCTGAAACAATAATGTAACTTAACAGAAAGATACGGTAATAAAACGCATATTTGCTCTACAACAGTATTGAGCACTTTCTTCATTTTCTATTAATTATCATCTATACTAAAAACTATATATATATATATATATATATAATTTTAGACGGCATATTTACATAGAAACGATTTGTTTTATCCTCTTTACCGACGAATCTTCATTTAAGGTCTAATCTTTCAGTTTTTCCCACGTAATTAAAATTTTCCAAGACGTTTAGATGTTCGCTGTCAACTTTCGTTTGGCGGAAGGATAATGTGCCGTCGTACCGTCATAATTCGCAGCTCGCTGCAATTCTGCAACGAACGCGATTACAAATGAGGTCATATTTTATGGATGCAATTCATTTCCGATTTTCCGATGGCCTTTTTACTTTTGATTGTCTCTGGGTGCGAATGTTCACTTCTAGAAGCGGGCAAATCATATTTGCTGACAACTATGCGGTTGACAATTTATAATCATGTTCAAGTGAACGCAGATTAGGATAAATTGATATATATATATATATATATATATATATATATATATATATATATATAGAGAGAGAGAGAGAGAGATAGAGAGAGAGAGAGAGAGAGAGAGAGAGAGAAAATAAAAAGGAACAAACCGTATTATGTGTGCATCAACGTTTCGTCTTTATTTCGAGACTTCCTCTGGATGAATGAGATTAAGAAACCAAAAAATATACCAGTACAAAATATTTGAAAATGTTTCACGTGCACAGTGTGACGCAGTTCTTTTACAAACAAACGGAAAATTGATGTTGGAACTTCAAAAAGGAGGGGGCTGGCGCTGTTTAAGAGAAGGAAATTTTAGTGACGTCATATAGTCGTTAATTTAATTTAAAACTATGAACGCAAGTTTATATTCTATTGGGAAAAAGATATATCTGTTGAAATTCAAATATAAGTTCCTAACAGAAATGAAATGAGTGTTTTTTATGTAATTTATTGATTGAGATTATGTATTAATTATTACAGGGGGTGTTTGAATTGGTGTGAGAAAGTTAACCTGTGTCCACAGTTAAATAATGTTCTTTTAATAACAGTTTACTTATTAATGTCGCTATGTTATAGAAACCTCCACGTTGTTTAATAGTGCTTGAAATTGCGATAAGCGCAGATTCAAGAAGTCTCCGGCGCGGTTTATTTGAAATAAATTTAACTACTTTTGGTTGTTTAAAGTCAAAAGTGTGGTTGTGTTGACTATATATATAATTATGTATATATTTTTATATATACGAGAAAACAGTTAATAAAACATGTTAAAAACACTTTGAAAAAGAGTTAAAACCATATTTAATCTGGAAAGGAAACACTTGATAAGTGGATAGTCCTTAATCTGCGGAGTTTTGAAGAAATACTTTCCTTCTCATCAGAGGGTAGAAATTAGCAAAATGCAGAATCGGATTTTGCATGCAAAAGTATTTGCTGAAACAACAATAAGTCAAAGATCTTACTTGATAACAAAAAAGTGAAGCAGAGGGAATATGGTGAAGAAAAAAGGTGATTACACGTGATTGGATGGTCTGGTGGAAGATAAACAATCCAGTGACGGTAAAATCCAAATATATAACTTCAAGAAAGTTAATTGAATTTCCATTTGCACAAGTAAAATCCAAGGAAATCCCGTAAATGGAAGATGGTCCAAAATAATCCAAAGACAGAAATCCATGAAATAATTCACAAATATGTGTACAAGGGAAAAAGGGGAAAACATTCCAATAATATTAATAAAAGAAAAATAAGATATGCTTTTCACTCTACTGCCGAGACATAAATATAAATAAGAAAGTTGAGTTCAAAATAGACTTCGTAGCCTCGTAGGAGATGCCCTTTTCTCTTCCTTACAACCTTTATCTCACAGAAGAGATGTTGCGAGTTTGTCTCTGATGTATCGTTATTTTCATGGAAAGTGTTCGACTGAGCTTCAATCTATGGTCCCCCCTCGCCAAACTTTCACAAGAAACACTCGTCTAGCTGTAAACACTATCAATAATTCCCCCACTCTTTATCTGTGCCTAAACCTAAACGTAGATTCCATGAACAAAGCTTTTTTCTTAGAACTGCACGCCTGTGGAATTGTCTTCTGTTTTCCTGCTTTCCGGCTGACTACAATATGGTTGTCTTCAAGTCTAACGTAAATAAGTTCTTGATGAGCCGTTCCATATAAGTTATCAACTTTACCAAATTTTCATTACTAATGATTACTATAATGTCCAATTTCTACTGTACACTCTTTAACCCTTATCCTTGAGTGGCCTCTTGGCCTTGATAATGTGGTGATGCCTATGTAAAAAAAAGAAAGATCAGGGAAGAAGAAGAGGAAAAATAATTAAATATTGATAGAATTATATATATATATATATATATATATATATATATATATATATATATATATATATATGGGTATATTTATATAGTATAACTCGCAGTATAAATGCACGCATAATCGCTAAGTTAAATAGAGAAGTTAATGCTTCATTTGCGGGGTAAATCATTAGTTTTACTGATATTGACTGACAATAGTGTCGTTACATTCTATTAGTTACATAAGGATTTAGGTTATTGTCATATTTCTTCGTCTTCATTTGCTTTTTGTTGTTGTTCTTCTTAGTATTCTTATTCTTATTATTCTTATTTGTACATGAATTAATATACCGGTCACTATCATAGATTTATTACTGACAAAAACAGGTTGTGTCTCCCCAAGTGCAGGTGACAACAAGTTTCCACAAACTTACAGTACTCCTCACTTCTTTTGATAACAATTGCAAATTAAATTGTGTTATCGATACCGTCGCCTGCCTTTGTGTTTTCTTTGCCAACGATCACTGGTCATCACTGAAATCTTCGTGGAAAAGCCTCTCCGTGGCCCCAGTCCTCTTCTCACTCATTCAATAGAGGTCTGTTTTAATCTTTCTATTCTCTGTATTTCAACCCCTATCGATTTTCCTCATCTATATTATGGGTTCCAGTTGATGTCGGCACCTCATAATTTTTTGTTTGTGTTAATTACAATTATCTATTATTTTTTTATTCAATGTTGTGTTACATTATCTTAAATCTTTTGCAGTCCTTGTATTGTCTGGTCGCATTTATAGCTCATGTTAATTATTTTCCCCATTTAAACGTTTTCCATAATGTTTCAGCTGTTTTCGTTATATCTACCCATTCTATATTCTGGGTCTAATTACTCACACTATTTTTTCGAAGATTGACGGAAGTGTTCCTAGTACTCATACTATTATTGGTGTTATTTGACTTTGTTCAAGTTTCATATTTCTTTCAACTACTTGACCAATTCCCTGTATTTGGTTTTATATATTTTCCTTGATAATAAGACCTTTTCGTCTTGTGAACTATACGACATCCTATCTCATTTAATAGATAGGTTTATTTGGATTAATTTAGGATTTATTTCATTTAGGGTTCTGTGACTTCCGTTTTCAAGTATCGCTTCCGATTTTTTCTCGTACTATTTTCTAATGTTCACGATGCAGTTGTTTGGATAATATTCAGTGTACTACCTTGCGTGCTTCATCATATCTATTCCTATATTTGTGGGGGCTAGTTAATGAGTATTATGTGTTTTATTGTTTCTTCTCTTTGTTCAAAGTGGCTGCATATGCTGTCATCCTGTGCCCTGTTGATATTTACTTTGATGTTGTTTAATCTAATTACCTTTTATTAGGCTGTTGGTATTAGAGATTCGGTGTCACTGTTTACCTATGGTTTTCGTAACTATGTCACGTCTTCCTGCGAGTCTCATCTTTTTTTTAATTCTTCTAAAGCGTCCGTCTAACGGCTTCTTTTCATATTACTTCTTTTCTCGTCACATTCCTGTTCTCAGTCATGTGTTTAGTGTCTCTTGCTGCGGCTAATACCCATTCTGCGTTATGTATTTTAAAAAATAGCATCCTTAACACAGTATTCTATCAGTTTTCTGCCTCCATTTTTCATTGTCACCTGTCATCGATAAGTAGACTCGTTTGGTTGTATTGCCTTGAGCATAGTCATACATTCGCTGGTCTTATGATCAAAATGACTCAGCTCTTTTTTTTATTCAGCGCATGAACGTTAATTACTAATGATACGCATGTGTTTGTATATTTTATTAAGTTCGTTAAGTTTCTACGCGATGTTCGTTCTTTTTAAGCATTCTATTTGCAATTTTCTCTTTCATTGACGGTGATGTCATGGGGGTTGCTTGTATGTTTAACATTTGCCCAGATTCCGCTACATTAACGTTTCCATGTCCTTATGGCTTATGCGTGCTGTTCCATTTTGAATTTTAGTCGGGTATCCTGGCCGAAGATTTTGGTTGTGTTATTAGTGTTTTTTTTATGCTTTTTAGTTTTTTTGCAACACGCTTAAGGTCGTTCATACACATTAAGTCATTCATCTTTTGCCTGTGCTAGTAAACTTGTATCTGACCTGTTATTTCTTTAGTATATTGATCGTGGCTACGTTGAGCATTAGTGGTTATAGGGAATTTCCTTTGAAGATGTTCTTTGTATTTGTGTCTCAGTTATGCATTCTCGTTTAGCTGTCCGTTCATGATCTTGTTGCTTTTTCAAGCAAATTGATAATCGTCTCTGGTAATTTCTACGTGCCCAGCTTCTCTAATTGTCCTATAGTGTCTTCCACTCTTCCTTCTTTAATTATTATCATTATCATTACATTCTTCTTCTTCTTCTTCTTCTTATTATTATTATTATTATTATTATTATTATTATTTGTAGTAGTAGTAGTAGAATTAATGGTAGTGGTAGAATTTCGACTGTCACTCTATAAAGTCTAAAAATGTCGACTATACTCCTATAAATTCGTTTTTCTTTTGTGTGTATTGATATTCATATTAAAAACCCTCTTTTCTATTTATTTAAAAAGAAAATGCAATTGTCTTATATATGGGTGTTGGGATTGCATTCAATAGCAAAAGATCTAGCTTATTCGCATATTATTTTAAACATTTATTTGAATTAATTCCCTATTAGTTTCTTCGGTTTTCTTATGGGATGATCATCTTTAGTTAACTATTACGTGTGATTATATTAATGCAGATATTCTACTTGATTTATACTTGCATAATATTTGCGCAAAAAGTTTATAGTAAACACAAAATTGTTTCCATATATATTTATGTATACGTATATATTTTTGTTTAATCTATCTATTTATCTATCTACTATCTATTACATCTATAAAAGTGAACGTGTCTGCGTGTGTGACTGTGTGTGTGACTATGTGTGTACATTTCCCTACGCAATAACTATGTCCATTTAAAGTCTACAGACTCGAAATTAGATATACCGGGTACTGAGATTTGGGAAAAATATGTGTAATTCATTTCCGGCCAGAAATTTGGCCATTAAGGGGTCAAAGTTAAACGTTTGTACCTTTGAGAACTCTACCAAACCCCTCCGAAAATTTTGGGTCTAAACACTTGACATTTTAGATATAGGTTTCTGGAACATGGATGTAACTTAATAACTTAATTTGAGCCCAAAACAATAAATGTTAAGGGGTCATAATAGGGGTAAAGGTTTAAAAAGAAATAGACCTCTGCGGTTTCTACCAAATTATTCAGACACTTTCTTGTCTAAACATTTGAAATTTTACATAAAGGGTATTCACAGATAAGGCAAGCTTTTTAATCGGTTTGGGTCAAAAATGTTTATTACCAATATATAAATGTGTGTATGTATGTATGTATGTATGTTTGCATGTGTGCCTAAAACTTTCGACAGAGGCAGCGGATTTTTACAAGATCAGTATCGTTTTGAAGTTGAACCTTTCAGACGACAAATATCGAAAAATTGGCTAAAACATTAATATCTTCACCTGCAACTGGGCACTTTTCTACAGGGATGGTCGCTTTTTTCACCGATATTTTTGAAAGTCATCTTCTCCTTTCTATTGTCTAACCTTAATTAAAACCTACGTCACTTCCAGTTTGCGGTGGTCGTAACGACAAAGACGACAGGTTTTTCCTCCGTTCTTTTAGTCCTTCGCGGTACGGATTCGAGCCCGCCTTTCTACTACCACTTCTTTTTTGCGCAACACACACATCGAAACACCCGGGCAATGCCGGGCTGAAATGCTTGTTAATCATACAAAAATATACTACAGAATAATTAGTCTGAATATTCTTAAATTCTGATCATGCTTAAATATGACCGGATATTTTTGTGTTTCATCGTCTAGACCAAGCAATCAAATATCCAATTCTTCAGAGGTAATTTATAGACTATCGTGGCTAGGATTCTTTTTTCTTTTATCTTCTGAAAAAATTACTGTTATACTCAGTATTTTGGACAGAAATTCCTCCTGTTAAGCGTGTCAGTGACTCTTCTCACAACCTCTTTTATTTCTCAATTGTGGCATAACAAATACCTCAAAGATTTTCCTTGAGCTTAGAGAATAACCAAATGTCACAGCGAGCAAGCTCTAGACTATAGAAAGAGTGCGCCACTATCTTGCTGACCATCCTGGTTAAACAATCTGTGGCCCTCTCAGAGATTCCTTGTGAACATATATCGCGCAAATCTTCCGCATTTTCATTTTCTTGCGAATGATTGTGTGTACAGTCCCAAAATTACATCAAACTATGCACTTTTTGTCTCTATGGACACACGTCGGTTTTTATACATGAAATTCCTTATTGGACCAATTAACTCTGGTGTTCTAACCTCCTTACTACTTCCGCACATCACATCATACACTATAGACTCCCTCCCCCACTTGATTCTTATGCCACTCAAAAACTGGTGCTGGATTCATAAAAAATAGTAAAAAAGGAACTGGTCATAATTCCACACGCTTCTGTGGCATTTATTAAAGTTTAAAACAGAATTACATTGTATATGGCATTTCTAAAGTGTCCTCGCTTTTACATTGCCTTTTTGAAATTCACCAGCTGTGAAAATCAGGCTTTAGTGGGTTGTATTCCAACTTCTGCTGTGCCTGTTTTTTATAACCTGAAATAATAAAAGTTGATCAGTCATCTCATAAGATGTATAAGAATAACATAGTGAACTTTCAAGTATCTACGACGATTTAAAATGCCTGTACAAAAAAGAGAGTTATTAAAGCTGTCTCGTAGTTTAGTGACGAATTGTAATTATTATTCATTATTATATTGTTATTGTGTACTCAATAGGAGTCTTCGCAAGAAACACCGTCAGAGATTTCTTTTTAAAAACAACACGTTGTGTTCCTTGAGTCTGAGTGGCAATAAAAGTAGCCAGATTTCCAGTATTCTTTATCACTTTCAATATTTTTTTTGCAAATAAATGTGTGTTATTGCAAGAGATATTTGTTATTGGTTTTCTGCTAGCAACAATCAGTAATTTTCATTTAAATGTGGGTTGTAATAAGCTTTCTCGAGATCCAAGTCCTCTTTTAACTCCGTTGGTGAAGGTTGGTTCGTGCTTTCTATCCTCGGTCTTTTCATCACTCTTGACCTGTACGAATATTTGCTTTATGGATGGGGTTGGAGGTGGGAGAGGGAGGTGATATACAATAATAATATGATTTCAGTTTTATTGATTCCATGTGGTGTTTTTTATGTTTTGTTTTTACTTTTGTTGCAGTTCCTATATGTTTTTTATTTGTAATTCTGTTTCAATATCGATGTGTCAGGTTACCTTTTGTAGCTCATGTAGATCAGTCTCTGCATTCAAGTGTTTTTCATAAAATTTCAGCCGTGTTTCTTATTGTTATCCGTTGTATCCCTCTGATTTCAATATCGATCATATTATTTTTTGACGTTTTTCGTTATTGTTCCTTGTGTTCTTATTATTATTGATGGTGTGGTCCTGGATATGACCTTAAACTATATCCAGTGGTGAGGCTCCAGCTTGCTGGATTTGGGGAGTGTGGATCCACCTTTTAATCGCCATTGCTTCCAGGTCCACTTTGACCCGGAGTGGCAGTATCTGTTAGGATCCCAACTATAGGTTAAATAAAAACCGACTTGAAAAAAAAAAAATAAATAAATTCTATTAAAAAATTTTTTCTTTAAATCCTTTGGATTCAGCATAAAATGACTTAAAAAGGGTTGATATGCCGTAAAACAAAAACAACCAAACCAACTATTATTGGTGGTATTTTAACCTTCGTCATCTTTCATAATTATTTTAGTTGGATAACGTTGTAGCATATATACTATACATGTTAGTACGCCGTGTATGAGGTCATAGCAGATGATGTCATGTAACGTGCTTTTAAACATTTTTTATGAATTTCATTTCTTAACTTGTCGACTACTTTATAAAACTAAACAAGTATATTTCAGTCTATTAGGATTTCTTTTTTCAGAGAAATCCCATCAGAATTAATGGTATTTGGATTAATTATTTTATTTCTCCGTAAACATTTTTCATTCATTAGTTTCTTGTGCAAAGATATTTTGCATACTTATTTCCCATTATGCACATATTTTGAAATTTAATTAAAATGCCTTTTTAACATTCGATTTTTATATTTTCTTCCTTCACTGTCTACCAACACAGCCGTGCAAGTTGCGATTCCGGATCATTACCAAACATTTCATTAAAAAAACAGAACGAAATAACCCCAGTCTAGAAAACGTTTTCCACATTGAAAATCACTGAAACGAATGTTTATGAACTGATTACATATTCATTATCTCCTTTACAGGGAGTAAAATATCATAAACATGTACACAATTTTAATACGAATGCTAAGGTGTTTGTTAAAATTTCATTTATTGATGAAGACATTATATCTAAATTAATCGACCCATTCATAAAAACAAGAGTGATTTCTCTTACAGTGAAATACTCCACTATCAATGGTTTTAGGAGTGTTTAAATATTTATCTGTAAACATATTATTTTACTTTATTGAGGAGTGCACATTTTATATATTAATTGCCTACTCTTTAACATTGCTTTTATTAGCGGGGATCCTAATTTTAACTTACCGATCACTTCATAAAACAAAACGAAATTTGCTCAGTCTGCGATAATTCATAAGAAAATTATAGTTCAATTTTGTTTTAGGGGGATGGGATTCTTTAAACTAATCTCTTCTTAATTGCGCCATATTTCCACCTTTAAAACCCTGTACACGGGTACTCTATTCATACTAATTGAATACAATTAAGCAAATAATTAAAAGCCAAAATAAAATAGAACCAAAAAAATAAAATAAAAAAATTATATGTATATAAATCACTTAAAAATGCACGGACATGCGTAACGTTATGAATCTCGTCATCCGCCCTGATATCATACACGACACAATCTACTATGACATCATACCTAACGTTATCCGCCATGGTGTCATGCATGACATCATCTGCTATGACGCATACACGGCGTACTAACATGTATAGTATATATGCTACGACGTCATTGTAAACAGAAATACGGATCTATTACAATATATATATATATATATATATATATATATGTGTGTGTGTGAGTGTGTGTATGTGTGTGTGACTACTTCATTTAATCACATAAATTAATATACGAGAGTATAGATTTATGCGTAAACTTTAATTATTTACTTCAACAGTGTTCAAGAGGTAGGTAGAGCTAGGTAGTAAGTTATAAAATATATATGGCAATTAAGCTACACAGAATATTCCGCGTTTCATCCACGCTAGGATTCATCAGCCTTATGCATCAGCCATAAACCCGATTAATCCTAGCATGGATGAAACGTGGAATATTCTGTGTAGTTTAATTGCCATATATATATATATATATATATATATATATATATATATATATATATATATATATATATACATACATACATATATAAAACACTTTGTCGGCGTCATCAAAACATATTTGCAAGTTGCTCCTCAGAAATTCAAACCCTACTTGTATTTTAAGCTAAATTTTTACAACCATTTGTAACTTGGGTTATTTTCCACTTTGGACTCACCCCGTTCCCTTTTGAAAATGATTCAGACGTGGCTGCTTTTTGAATGAGTTGAGTGTTTCGTTGGCTCAAAGTGTACGTTCGTTATAGATAAACCATCTACAAAAAAATTGAAAAGTGCATAGAATAAATAAATAAAATGAAACATTATAGATCTTGTCGAAGTTTTAAAGATGCACTCCAAAAAGAATATAATGATATGTTCTTGTCTATTTGATTTTCGGTTCTTCCGAGTAGTTTTGAATTTCTAAATTTGAAGCGCTTTTTAGCGATTTCTAAGAGCAAAAGCAAATCGACAATCTATTGGAAATGTCCTGGAGGTGTTAGAATGTAAGAGTAGTGTTTTATTCTAAATGTTCTCATTACACAGAATAGTGGAAATGTGGATATATATATATATATATATATATATATATATATATATAGAGAGAGAGAGAGAGAGAGACAGAGAGAGAGAGAGAGAGGGAGAGAGAAAGAATAGGTATAAACTCCATATTATACACTTTTAATTCGTTTGGAAAATTATCAGCTATTAATATTGATCGACCTGTACTCATAAAAATTGCGGACGACATTATTCTCAGCTATATTTAAAACATCTATCCGGTAAACGGTTGAATGTTACACCCGCGGATAAAATAAAGAGACGCAGATTTTACAAGCGACGTCTGAAGACGATCGTAGATTATGGAAATGTGAGAAAAACACTCAATTTAAAAACAATGGTCTGAATAATTTCAATAATACAAATTATCAAAGAGTCCAGAAACACGATATCCAACGTTCTTTTTATATTTGTACATTTGTGCACAACAGCATGATTTAAGTAGTTGGTCTATAAATCCAAATAAAAACAATACAATGCCAACGTGTTAACATCTCGCGATTATAATAATTAAAGCCAGAAAATAGTTAGGTCTCACAGGTTCAAAAAAATATACATCAATTATTGTGTTTCAATTAAAAATACGCACGTGTTTAGATGATTTAAAAACGAACAATCAATGAAGTAAATAAACAGAATTAAGTAAATATCTTTCATAAACACAAATAATATCTATATAATTATTAAAGCACGGGGGAACTTATCTTGGACGATCGGGTGATTCTATGTGAAAAAAAGAGAAAAAAGGTAACAGTGGAATGTACACACACACACACACACACGAACCCGCACACCCACGCCTACACACACACACGCACGCACACACACACACACACACACACATATATATATATATATATATATATATATATATATATATATATATATAAAATCCAGTCCCGCATTTTGCTAGACCCTACCCTCCGATGAGAAGGAAATTATTTCTTCGAAACGCCGCGGATTAAGGACTATCCACTTATTTAGTGTTTCCTTTTCAAATTAAATATTTGTTAACTCTTTTTCAAAGTGTTTTTAACATGTTTTATAAACTATTTTCCCTTATATATATATGTATATATATATGTATATATATATACATACAGTAAAATTATAACTACTTAATTTACTCACATAAAATTAATATACAAAAGTATAAATTTATGCGTAAACTTTAAGTATTTACTTCAAAAATGTTCAATACGTAGGTAGAGCTAGTTAGTAATTTATATATATATATATATATATATATATATATATATATATCGTTGATTCTTTTAACGATAAATAGCGTATTTGCCTCGAAGCTAAATATATATTTATATATTTTTTGTATTTATTTTTTTTATTTTAAAACCGTAATAAACGTACATGAATGTGTGCGAGTTATCTACCTCTCTTCAGCGTATCCTGACTGTGTCCAGCAATCAAACTGTTGACCATGCGAATCAAAATCCGGCGCGCTAACCGTTACGCCATGAAAACCTTGTGGTTTTACTTTTTATTTTATACGTTTATGAACTGAGATATCTAGCAAATATGCTTTAAGAATAAATACAGTTAAATAGTGTCTTCGCATCGAAACTCATTTCACTTAGAAAATCGCCCATATTTTATTTGGACTATAGAATATTTTATTTATTTTTCGATCCCTAGACACAGTCAAGACATGTAGATAACTCGAAGCATGCATGTACGTAGATTAATGTCTTAAAAATAATAATAAATAAATAAAAATATTTCACACGTCCAAATAAAATATACCGATTATCTACATAATGCGAAAAAGCGATATAACCGTATTTATCATAAAAAAAATCAACAATAAATCTATGTTTTTAAACAATAAAAATAAATACTAAAACCATATAGGGTTTCATAGCGTAACGATTAACATGCTCCGGAGTTCAATTTCTAGACGAAGTCAAGCTACGCTATATATATATATATATATATATATATATATATATATATATATATATATATATATATATATATATGTGTGTGTGTGTGTGTGTGTGTGTGTGTGTGTGTGTGTGTGTGTGTGACGAGGAAGGATAAATTATTGAATTAAAATACAAACCGATTTTATTCCTGACGATGTCCTCCTATCATCGAAACTTACATGATTTTAAACAATAAAATATTCAAGAAAAAAAACAAAATCTGCGTTGTACTTGGTTTTGAAAGTTTGACCATCCAATTAGAATGTTAAAAAAGGCTTACATCTATGAAACATTATTTTACTAAAACAGGATTGTTCAATAGATTCAGCCAAGATAGATGCAGCAGTTAAAGTATGTAAGAAGATTTTAAAGTTTTATATGGCAATCCTAGTGGTCAACAGTTACTAATACAATTGAACGTGGACATACTATATGTATTTTGCTTTGTTCAGACATTTAAAAATGTTTACTATTCCTTTTTTATATCTATTTTTTTATTTTTAATATATACACACACTTATATATATATATATCTGTATATATAAAGTAGTAGCGTTCGTGTGTATGTCTTTGTCTGTGTGTACAACTCCCTATAATCAAAGAAATATAGTGTGTGTATACCTCTCCTGGTGAAGAAATATAACTGCCCATGATAAGATATTTCTGTCAAAGGAGACATTTATTTTTATGTGTAACTTCTAGATATAGCATTCTTCACATCGCATATACATCGACTGAGTTATGGTTATTAGCATATCACATCAAATTAAATCATTTTAAATAATTAACTCGATTTTATTACTTATTCGACATAATAGTCTCGTTAATACTGTACTATTTAAAAATAATTTAAAATGTAATTATTTAGTTTATTTTCATTTCAGTTTATATTTTATTTAACTTAAATTTACTTATGATTATAGTGAATCTGAAAGCTTTAAATTTTCAAACCAGAAAACCAAGGGGAATAACTGTGATAGTTTAATTCCTTGAGCACCTTATTAAATATTTTCTATAACAAATTTGTTTTCATTTCGAAATATTCTTCTAAGCTGAATTATTATTTTTATTTTTAATTCGGAGGTAATTTTTTTTGCTTATTCTTAATGTTTAACTAACATTTTGGTACTCATACTATATATAGCACTCTTCACACCACATATTCATCGACTGAGTTATGGTCATTAGCATACCACATTAAACTAAGTCCTTTTAAATAATTAGCTCTATAATATTACTTATTCGGCATAATACTATGTAAAAATATAATTTAAAATGTAATTATTTAGTTAATTTTCATTTCAATTTATATTTGATTTAACATAAATTTACTTATTATTATCGTAAATCTGAGACCTTTTAATTTTCAAACTAGATAACCAACTGTGATAGTTTAATTCTTTGAGCACGTTATTAAATAGTTTATGTAATAGATTTGTTTTCATTTCGAAATATTCTTCTAAGCTGAATTATTATTTTTATTTTTAAGTCTGACGTACTTGTTCTGGCTTATTCTTAATGCGTAAGTAATATTTTTTATCTGTTATTGTTAAGTTATCCGTTTCTTTCATTTTATTTAGTAGTTCTACGCCGATATAATTCATCATTCTGTTTATAATTGTTTATTTTTCATAGAAAAATGACATCCATTGGATTATAAGTGGTTTGCAATACTTATAGGTAAATGTGCACTGAATAGATAGCATAATACTTAAAGTTAAATTCAAATTTTGATATATGTTTTAATTTAAACGCGAAAAAAGAATTGGGATGCTGAAAACGTACACAGTAAAACAATACGTTGTAAAATGCTCTTATGGTTGTCAACCGGTTTAAGTAGATTTATTTGTAAGAACATTGCGTTAAAATAACTTAAACGCAATACGATGAACGATGTAAAAAATGCGGGAAGTATTAACAATTGTTTATTTGGATGATTTAAACGCGAAAAAAAAAACAATTGGGACGCTG
This sequence comes from Euprymna scolopes, assembly GCF_053919585.1. NCBI lineage: Eukaryota > Metazoa > Mollusca > Cephalopoda > Sepiida > Sepiolidae > Euprymna > Euprymna scolopes. Next base: position 77,597,652 of record NC_136488.1, on the reverse strand, counting down.
AAAACGTACAAATAAAGCAAGACGTTGTCAACGGGTTAAAGTTGATTTATTTGTAAGAAAATTGCGACATTATATTTGTAATAATGAATAGTTGTAAAACATCCCTACCCTTCCCATGATAAATAATAATTTCTAAATAATAGCGTTAATATTTAGTGCGTAGGTCAAATTCTGCAAAAGTAGGGATTTATGTTTATTAGTTTACGCTGTTATTGGTTTACGTTTATGTACGCATACGCAACCGGAAGTCTTACACCGGATGTTGGGTTATCCGTTACAAGGGCATGTGAGTTTTATTATTATATAGATTTAATATAAAATATAATTTTTTTACCATATATGATATCACATACATCGCTATCGTATAATTATTACCATAAATCGGTACTTTTTTTAGTTTACCGACCCATCTGCATTGACCTTTGAATTTTCGACCTTTATACGTTTTGGGGGACATTGAAAACGAATATCGCATTTATTTTTTGCGCAAACGAGTAGCTATTAATACACTACAGTTTTGCAAGCAAGATGGCCGGCCGTGCATTTTCTAACAAAAACACCAAAACGTGCAAACCAGCCAAAAAATAATCCCAGCCCTCCTTTCACTCTCTCATGATTGGACAAACAATTATTTTTATGACAAACAAAACACATTTATTTTCGTTTGTTGACACAAATCGATTTTTTTCTTCTGCCAACAAATCTGATAATCAAACCCGTCGCAAATTTACCGTTAGCATGGTATGAACTCTTGGACCCTGGGACTTTTTGAAGAAATGTTAGTTTCAATAAAGTGGGGGGGATCACTTCTCTATGATAATTTAACATTGGGGCGGGGAGATGTGGTTGGTGGCCGGGGGGATGTTGGGACGTTGTTTCAATTGTACAATATAAAAATTCTTTCTGTGAAGATGTGTTTTGCAATAAGCATAAATAAAAGTCAAGGGCAGACGTTTAAAACCATTGGCGTAGACCTGACATCAGACTGCTTCAGTAAAGGTATGTTCTACATGTCCATCAGTCGGACAGGAAGGACAGAAAAATCTTCATTCTGGCTCCAAATCAAAGTAGCAGACACGTAGTTTCCACGAGGTCCTTCAATGAAAAGTTCCACAAAAGGATATGATGAAAAACTGATCTGATCTGATTGTGGTATGTTTTCAGTATTCAATGCGTTAGATAAGATTTAAGCATAGAGTTGAATGAATTAAATAGGGCCAATAATCATAAATAAAAATCTACTAATATTTATGTATATAAAAAGAATACAATACATATATGTATATATACACATACACACACATATATATATACACACATACACATATATATACATGCACATAAGTAAAGGTGTAACTATACTATTAAGTTGAAAGTTTAAGCTATTTAAGTATAGATATAAAGCCATATTAAATCACAAATTAATACATTCAAGACCAGATTACTAGTAACACAGATACAAGTACACTTACCTATAAATATATAAATATATTCATGCAAAAGAAGTAATTAAATCAACGAAATACTCAAAAGTAGCGACACACAGGTAGATAGTACCCAAATTAAAAATAATAAAATACATATGTATATACCCACAGAGAACCAACAGACATACAAATAAGCATATATATATATATATATATATATATAATTTTATGTATACACATACATACATAAAATACACAAATATATGCACACAATCATATACTAATATACAACAACGCACATACACATATATATACGCACACATAAATATGTATAATTTACATAAACTATATATATATATATATATAGAAATACATAAGAATACAAATAATTTGGCAAGAGTACAGATAGATGCATACACACATAGAAACATACAAATGGAATGAATAAACATGGGAGGGTATACCAAATAATATAGAAATATATAAATCCAAGTACACACGGTCATAAAATAAATACGTAGACACATATATATATACATAGACACACAGGTATATAAGATAGGGGAAGTAAAGAATGAAATCAGGCGAGGAGAAAGTATATTAATAGAATATTAATAAATTATAGAAATCAGTGACAATTTTAAATTTATTTAAATTTTATATCTAAACTAAATTACTTAAAAGATGGTTTTTATAATGTTTGCAATTAATTGACTTTTCGTGCTTCTTATTTAATAATTTATCTCTTTCTCTAAAAGTAAGTATAAATAATTTCTCATAAAGACATAGGTAGCAAGGCGAGTTTAAAGATTTTAACTTTCTTTAAAATTTTCCAATTTACTATTGGGGAGTAACCTTGCTCTACTAGTTCATTGTAATATTTAGACAAGGAAGTTCTATTTTTGTACTCATTATTTTCAAAAGAGACTTGTGACCGGTAAATGTTTCTTTAAAATTGTTATTTGTCATTCCTATGTAACATTTTTTTTCATTCGGATTTTCCTTAGTAGAAATAGTTGCTTGGTACACTACAGAAGTAATTTGACAATTTCCTTTAAGAGGGCATTTTGATTTAATTCTACAGTTACAACTTTCGGTAGCAATGGGTGTGCTATTTTGTTTAATATTTTGTTATTATGTTTTTTAATTATTTTTTCAAGGTTTTCATTACAGCTATTACTAAGTTTTATTGTATTTTTATTGAAAATTTTATGTAGTATGTTATTCATAGGGAAGTGCTTTTTAATTGAGTTTAAGAATTTCATTCCTAGATTTGTTTTAAGTTTCAGATTAAAAGGGGGATTGTACCACAGGATTTTTCTCTTACGGTTTCTATTTGTATTTGTGTTTGGGTGTGTTGGTTCTATGAACTCAATTTGGGTGTTTTTGTATCCACTATCCTTAAGGGCCCTGTTATAGAAATATTTATGTTTATTAAATGTTTCAAGATTGGAAGAATTGTCACTGATTCTTTTACTAATGGATTTGGGGATATGCCTAATGATAGATTTTGGGTGATTTGATAGGGGTGTACATAAATTGGGTTTGAGTTTTCCTTCCTATATGGTTGGTAGATGCCTTTCCTTAAATCAAAGTTAACATCCAAAAAATTTACAGTTTTAACATCTGATATAATATCCACTTTTAATTTAATTCTACGGAATTCATTTAAGATAATCTTTTTGGTTATTTCACATTTAGGGCCGTTGGATTCCTTAATGATCATCAGTCCATCATCACTATACAAGCCTATATCCATGACATAGATGTCTTTGGTTAAGTTGTATAGTATGAATAGACCTACTAAGTCTGTCATTTCAGCAGAATCCAAAGACCCCATGAAAATGTCAAACAGGTCATTTTGATCTTTTTTCAACCACTGATCATTTCCACTAATCAATGTAGTATTTCTACATGTCCGTATAATTTCAATTTCAGTCTCTTTTATATCAGACAGGAGTTTAGCAAACTCCATCACCTCGTCGAATAGTTCCTTAGATATGGAGGGATAGTAATTCACAAGATCGAATTGTAAGAAAGCACAATTCTTTTTATTATGTATATTGGAAAACCATTTAATGGTATCCGCTGTATTAATCCATAGATTTAGTTTATATGTTGATTTAATTTGATAGTTAACTCTTTCTAGTATATTTTTACTTAATTTACCAATTTTGGGTTTCGTAGGATTAATTAACCTAGTTGTAGGTTTATTTTCAAAATTTATCTTATGGTCTTTAAGCAAAATATATGACTGTTTTTTTTTTGTAAAATTCCCACTCTATTACTAATTTTAAGTCTATCAGTTATTTCTTTACTATCCTTGTTAATTTTTTGCAAATATCTATATTTGATTTTTTGTAAATTTTTGTAATATTTTCTTTAATAAGCTTGTTATATTCATGTGTAGTTAGTTTGTAGAAATTTTGTGTCTTATCTGCTTTAACGTAGAGGTAATCCGAGGTGTTGATTTTCTTAATGGTAAAATCCATAATTTGTAAATTAATTTATTTAATCCCCTCGTATGGCTAAATATGTTTTATTCTGTTTTTATTATTATTATTATTATTATTATTATTATTATTATTATTATTATTATTATTACTATTATGTTTATTATTACTATTATTATTATTATTATTAATAATAATAATTTTAATATTGTTTTATCATTATTTTTTTCTTTTATTTATATATTTATCTAATAAAAACGCGAAAATTTTAAACTTATATCATTGAGCATAAAGGGCCTAATTAATTGTAGACGTATGTTTGAAATGTTTTGATATTACTCGTGGACGTATGTGAGATGATAAATATGCTGGCTGGATACATTCGCTGTCTTTTTTGACATGTTCATTTCTGACGCTTGGATTGTATCTTCTGTTTGTATTTGTAATAATATGTTTCATTACTGAATTGTATAATTGTTCATAAATTGGTTGACACGCAGATCTTTTTCTTTTTCCTTTTTCTATATACTGTCAAATTTTACTTCATCTCTTTCTCTCTTTAACTAGATCTCATCATTCTTTCCTTTCCTTTCGTTTCCCTTCTAGTCCTTATTCTCTTTATAATAACCATTTATATCTTTTTTTTCTCCATATTATATATATATATATGTGTGTATATATATATGTATATATATATAGGTATATATATGTGTATATGTGTATATATATATATTTTCTCTCTATTTTCTTTCTCTATTTCTTTCTCTATATCTTTTTTTTTCTTCTCAATCACTCTCTCTCCATTGTAATCTTTTAAGTTTATTTAAATTGCCCCTCCCTCTTTACATTTTATAATTAAAGTTCTGTGTTTTAAGTTTTTTAACTCCAACTTTTAAAGAGTTCCTACCTAAAAATAAAATCCATTATTCATTGAACTTTTGAATAGTCAAGTCGCTGCCTGATGATATCTGTTGTTTGATTGAAACAAGTGGCTATTTGTAGCAGCGGGATGTGAGCATGTTTATATAACAATAAACAAGTAATATATATATATATATATATATATATATATATATATATATATATATATATATAAATATCCTGGCTTTAAGTAGTTGTCTGTCTAGTCGCACTGATGAGCTGTGAAACAGCGAAACAGTACTGTATGTGGATTACTATATATATATATATATATATATATATATATATATATATATATATACATATACTAGTGTTTGAGCGATTATCGGAATCGGGAATCGGATTATTTGGGGGTATCGGATGTATTTGTATCGATTTTCCGATGCAAAACGGTTCTTCTAATGGCCTTTTTTATTTGATTTTGTTTAAAGCTAAAACTTGCATGGCTGGTAAAAATAATAAAATAGAAAATATTTGTTGATTTAAAACCACCAGTGAAGCTTAAATCGATAGATAATCCCACCACATGTATATTTTTACATTTACGAAAATATTTGCACATTTAAAATGTGTTTTGCAGTAATCAGAGAAAAATACAACTATATAATTAATAGTTAGAGATTTATAAAGAATCGGATTCGGAATCGCTCATTGCGTCAGAATCGAGAATTTAGTACCGAATCGGTAATTATATCGGAATCGGGAAAAATGATGTAATACACACACACACACACACACACACACACACACACACACACATATATATATATATATATATATATATATATATATATTAGCATTTCAGCCCGGCGTTGTCCGGGTGTTTGGATGTGTATCTTGAGTAAAAAAAAGTGGTAGTAGGAAGGCAAGCTCGAATTCGTACTGCAATGCAAGAAAAGAACAGGGGAAAACACCTTTGCTGTTACGACCACCGCCAAACCAGAAATGACTTATGTTTAAATGAAGGCTAGACAATCGAAACTAGAGGATGACTTTCAAAAATATCGGCGAAAAAAGCGACTCCCTTGTAGAAATGTGGCCAATTGAAGGCGAAGATATTAATATTTTTAGCCAATTTTTAGATATTTGTCGTCTGAAAGGTCGAACTTAAAAACGACACTTATTTTGTAAAAACTCGTCGTATCTGTCGAAAGTATAGGCAGACATGCAAACATACATACATACAGACATTTATATATTGGTAACTAAAAATATTCGACCCAAACCGATTAAAAAGCTTGCCGTATCTCTGAATATTTTTTATGTAAAATTTCCAATGTTTAGACCAGAAATTTTCTGAGTAATTTTATAGAGACCGCAGTGATCAAAATTTTTTTTAACTTAAACCCCTATTATGAACCCTTTACATTTATTGTTTTGGGCTCAAATTTAGTTATTAAGTTAGATCCATGTCCAAGTAACCTATATCTAAAATGTCAAGTGTTTAGGCCAAAATTTTCGGAGGAGTTTGGTAGAGATCTCAAAGGTAAAATCGGTGAACTTTGACCGTTAAACAGCAAAATTTCTGGTCGAAAACCGATCAAAAATATTTTCCCAAATCTCAGTACCGTATACATCAAATTTCGAGTCTGCAGACTGAAAATTGACAGAGTTATTACGAAGGGACATGTACACACACAGATACACAGACACGTTCACTTATATATCTATTTATCTATATATCTATAAAAGTGAAAGTGTCTGTCTGTCTATGTATCTGTGTATCTGTGTGTGTGTACATTTCCCTACGCAATAACTCTGTCAATTTTACGTCTACTGACTCGAAATTTGATATACCGGGTACTGAGATTTGGAAAAATCGAGGTGATTGAGTTTTGGACAGAAATCTGGCGATTAAGGCGTCACAGTTTAACGAATTGACATTTGAAATCTCTACCAAACTCCTCCGACAATTTTGGGTCTAAATGAAATTTTCGATATATGTTCCTTGGACATGGCTCTAACTTAATAAATTGATTTGAGCCCAAACAATAAATGTTAAGGGGTCATAATACATAAAGGGTATTCAGAGATAGGGCAAGCTTTTTATCGGTTTGGATAAAAAAATGTAGTTACCAATATCTAAATGTATGTATCTACGTATGTTTGTTTGCATGTCTGCCCAACACTTTCGACATAGTCGACTGATTTTCGCAATAATTTTGAAGGTCAACCTGTCAGACGACAAATATCGAAAAAATACGCTAAAAACATTAATATCTTCACCTTAAACTGGACACTTTTCTACGGGGGTCGCTTTTTTCAACGATATTTTTTAACGTCATCCTCTCCTTTCAATTTTCTAGCCTAAATTAAAAAAAAATGTGACTTTTTTATGGTGGTCTTAACAGCATAGACGTCCGGTTTTTCCATTCTTTTCCTCCATTACGGTACGGGTTCGAGCCTGTCTTCCTACTACCCCTTTTTTCTTTTTTTTTTGCTCAACACACACATCAAAATACCCGGGCAACGCCTGGCTGAAATGCTACTATATATATATATATATATATATATATATATATATATATATATATATATATATATATAGTCATCCACACACAGTACTGTTTCGCTGTTTCACAGCTCATCAGTGCGGCTAGACAGGCAACTACCTCAAGCCAGGATTGAAACCCGACCGTTTGTACGGCAGTCAAGGCTCCTAACCATTACGCTATTGGCGGCTGCTTGAACGAGTAGTGAGTTTAACGATGTTTTGATATCGTTCGAAATACCTCCGCTCGATTTGTTTACACAAAGAGCGTCGCTTATATGCTAATGGTAATTCGTGTTTCACTTCTCATATATATACACTTGTGCCCGATATTATTCATACCCCCCTTTGAAAATTGAGTTTATTAGGTGTAACTTTGTAAGAATTTATTGTTTACGTCCATATTGATACATATTCTTAATAAACCTCTTCTGATCATTTTCGTCATTTTAAAATCTTGGGATACTTGTAATAAAAGAAATATACAGCTATTTATAAAATCTGCAATGTTCAGAAATAATCATACCCCCTTATTTTTTCAGTATTAATCGAGTTTCTGACGGTTTGTTTCCTGTTTGATTCTTATTTTGAATGCTTTTATACAACCTTTGATTAATTTCATTTCTTTTTTGCATTTTTCAGAAATTAAAATGATATCACCTGAAAACCAATAAAAGAATAAAAATTATTAGAATGGGGAAGAAAAAAGAGCTTAGTAATGATCTTAGGACTAAAATTGTGAATTCACATAAGGATGGTTTAGGTTACAAGTCAATTTCCAAGAAATTTCAGGTCCTTACAGCAACAGTACAGAGCATCATCAAAAAATCCCAGAGCCACCACACAACAAACAACTTGATTGGTAGAGGAAGGAAAAGGAAACTGTCTGCTAGAGCCACCAGGAATATTGTAAGAAGTGTTAATGCAAATCCAACCACCACTACTAAGGACATTTTAGAAAATATGGAGTCTTCTGGCATAAAAATATCAAGGCAAACATTGCAAAGGACTCTGCATGAAAATGGTCTGAAAGGAAGAAGAGCAAGAAGGACTCCATTGCACACCGGAAAACACCTTGCAGCACGTCTAAAGTTTGCAAGGACTCATGTGAATTCTCCAGAGTCCGTTTTCTCAAGTATTTTGTGGACTGACGAAACAAAAATTGAATTGTTTGGCCATATGGATGCTTCTTACGTTTGGAGGAAGAAAGGAGAAGCTTACAACTCAAAGAACACCATACCCACGGTGAAACATGGTGGTGGTAGCCTAATGTTTTGGGGCTCCTTTTCGGCTAGTGGTCCAGGTAGTTTGGTCAAGATAGATGGAACCATGAAGAAGGAGCAATATTTGGAGATACTCCAGAAAAACATTAGACAGGATGCGGAGAAGTTCCATTTAGGACCAAACTGGGTCCTTCAACAGGATAATGATCCAAAACATACTGCCAAAATAGTCAAGAAATGGTTTAAGGATAATGAAATTAATGTTTTGGAATGGCCTAGCCAGAGTCCCGACCTGAACCCTATCGAAAACCTCTGGCACATATTGAAAACTGAGGTTAAAAAGCGGAAACCTAGAAATTTGAGGGATTTGGAGAACTACTGCATTAAAGAATGGTCAAAAATCAGTGTTGATGCTTGTAAAAACCTTGTTGATAAATATCCAAAACGGTTACAGGCAGTTATTAAGAATAAAGGGCATGCTATTGACTATTAGTAAGAGAGGTATGAATAATTTTGAACTAGTGCCATTATTGTTTTTCTTTGTATAATGTTTCAAACTTGCATACTTTATTTATTTGTTGAGTTTAAATTAAATGCTTATGCTTGATTTATTGTTTGAAATCCCTTTAATATTGTCTACCTTCTGGTTTGAGCAATATTCTTATAGAAATCTGAAAGATCCGAGGGGTATGAATAATATCGGGCACAAGTGTATATATTTCGTGTTTAACTTCTTATATATATATATATATATATATATATATATATATATATATATATATATTCAAAATTCAATATTGAAAGCGGAATTATGAAAAAATGTTGTATAATAATGTCTCGATAATGCTTAATATGCGAGATTAAACGACAACCTCTGATTTTATTATGTTTATTATGTTAAAGAATTAAAACTTTGCATCACGTATGGTTCAAAAACAAAGAATAACAGAATTAATAATTTTTTATTTCATGGATATTTTATAAAGAGGCTCTTTTCTTTAAAGAAAAAATCCCCAATTAAAGGCAATTATTGGTTAGCCCACAAAATGAAACTTGCTAATTTCGCAATAGAGTACTCCTAGAAAATTATAAAATTATATATATATATATATATATATATATATATATATATATATATATATATATATATATATAAACTAACCGTCTGTGTGTGTGTATGGTCACGTACAGGCTCCTATATGATTGACTATAGTAGAAGACTGATCTCATATTATGATAAAAGATGTATCGAGACACAGGAATGGGTATTTTGATCTGGTATGATTATGATTCATTAAAATTGTGGGGTCTTCGTTCGCGCCTGGTCCACAAAGTATGAAAAGGAAAAAAAAAAGGAAAAAAATTTACAAGTGGTTTTGATATAGATGTACTAATACTACTTTGATAAGTATGTTTAACTTAAATAGGGATGGTATAATAAAATCATGGGGTCTGGGTTCGCGCCTGACCTCCATAGAATGAGAAATAGACACAAATGTTAATAAAGACTTTTAATATCTATCTGCGTAAGTATAGTTTGATAATTATGTTTCAGTTTGAAGAAATATGGCATAATAAAATTATGGGGTGTTCGTTGGCGATTGACCTCAATAGAATGTAAATATGTCACACAGTTTAACAAGGTTTTTTATAATATGGATCCACAGAATATTGTGATAAGTGTGAACAGGTATGGTATAATCAATTATGGGGTTTATCTATTTTATTTTTACTTTAATCATATTTCTCTTTGGTTTTTATACCCCCAAATTCGAAGCTATCTCTTTACACCCCCCCCTTTTCATAATCAATGATACCTTCATAAATCAGAGTCCGTTTTCTGTAGCCTTTTTTTGAACCTAGTCAACGACGGGAACTTTTGGTAGAATATAAATATATATATATATATATATATATATATATATATATATGTATATACCCATATGTATATATACATACACTATACATAAAGTTTATAAACATACATATGTATGTATGATTATACACACACATATATACACAGACACAGACACACACATATATATATATATCTATATCTATATATATATATATATATATATATATATATATAAGTACATAGATTTAATAAAATATACTGAAAAACACTTTGGCAAGAGTGTATTTATCGGAAAGGTAACAAATAGAGGAGAAAGTCCTTCAATCGCGAAGTTTCGAACAAATCCTTTCGTGTATATATCCTCGAACAAATCCTTTCGTCTCTCTCTCTCTCTCTCTCTCTCTATATATATATATATATATATATATATATATATATGTGTGTGTGTGTGTGTATGTGCATACAAATATTATATATATATATATATATATATAAATCAATGATAGAACAAATGGTTAAATATTGGAGAAAGCAGAATAAAAATCATAAAACTAAATAGAAATTACAAAGAAAACTATTTCAGGTATATATATATAATATATATATATTATATATACATAAACATATGTATATCTTAATATATATACATATATATATACACATCGACATATATATATATGTTAATATATATATATATATATACATATATATTAGAGATAAGTGCATTTCTATAACTCTTCACATTATATCCTTTTTGTAACTACTTGTCCCTGTACCTATTCCGACAAGCCATCTTCAGAATTTCTTCTGTGCCCGAATCCAAAATGCTAAATTGATCTAAGAAATACACGCAGCAATCTATAAAATTCCAACAAATTTCACAAACTGAGAAAATTATTTAAAATACAACAACAACAAAAATATACATAGAAATAAAATAACGAATGTCTTAATAGGAAGCATAAAAACTCGCAAAGGCAGAACTGGAGGAATGAAAAAAAAATTATTAAAAAATATGTTGAATCTGTCATTGATGTTAATTGATGTTAAACACTAGAACTTTTCTAAGAAGAAAAGGGGCGATTGGGGAATACTATAGTCGCCTCCCTTTTGTATCAACATGGCTTCTGCAAGAAGCAATAATGAAAAACGGAAAGAAGCGCCGAAAAAGATATTAAAAAAGGAAGATTGCGTTAGGCGATAAAAATTGATGGAAACAATTGAGTACGTTTGGTTGTGTTTTTGTATGAATATGCCTGTTTTTATGTGTTTATTTATGAGCATACATATATATATATATATATATATATGTGTGTGTGTGTGTGTGTGTGTGTTTGTGTGTGTATGTGTATGTATCTATGTGTGTGTATGTGTTTACAGTCTCTGGGTCAGGGATGTTTCATCTACGACATTTATAGTAATAGAAAAACAGATATATTTTGTTTATTTTTAAATCTGTATCATGTTTTTTTTTATTTGTTTGTGTATTGCCCTAATATATTGAATTTTTCGAAGAAAATATTTAGCTATATAAAAATCAACGACAGAACAAATGATTAAATCTTGGAGGAAACAGAATAAAAATGATAAAATTTACAAAGGAAACTAATTAATTGCATTTTAGAGTCGTAGACCGAAGTACTTCTTAGATGAGTAAAAGAATGGAGAAACTGTAAACATAAACAAAGCTCCACAGATGATTGAAAAACTGTAATTTACAACACAGAAATTTGTCCCATCCGTTAGTTTCCTTCTCTCTCTCCTTCTTTCTCTCTCATCTCCCTATAGAGAGAGAGTGAAAGAGAGAAAAAAGAGATAGATTGATAGATACATACATACATAAATTTATGTTTCCATGTATGTATCCACATCAACTGTAAACATTATCACACTATTGTATAAATTAAATGATTCTATTGTTGATATTGGTGTCCACGATATTTTTGTTTTCCTAAATATTTCTAAAAAAAACATCGGGAAATACGGAAAAGAGCACTAAGTTTCCACTATCCTAAATGATTGTTATGTTTTTTAAATGATTGGGATTCGAACTTGGCACCTTGATGTCATCAATCTGCGTCGTTAATGACTAAACTATACACCTGCCATAAAATATTATACTATATATACTCATTCGCAGTATTTGCGTAAACGGTGCTCAATACGTAAGTAAAATTTCTCGTAAGTTATGAACATGTAGATGCCCATAATACTACACATCTTTCAGGCTCGCGGGGAATTTGGTGTAAGCTTATTACCACACACACACACACACACACACACACACACCCACACACACACACACACACACATATATATAAATTTTAATAAGTTATGTATATATAAATCTATATATGTATGTATGCATATATATATATATATATATATATATATATATATATATATATATATATATATATATATATATATATATATATATATATATAAATTGGTAATAAGTGAAAACCTGAGGAAGGTGCTCCGAGCAAATATATACATTTTTTATTTTATTATGTTTTTATCTGTTTGGTTATACATGTTTCTTTAACCGAATCGTTTCAACGATCCACCAACTTCGTACGACTTGAACAGAAGTGGTTATTCTGATTTGGAAAGACGATATTAGAAGACAACGATGCAAAAAAAGGGGGGGATCAATATTGATCTGACAATTTAAGTTTTAAGATTTAATAATTCAATAAATAAATAAAAAAAACACATCGTTGAGGTTAAAAACTTTAGCCAGATACAACACGGATTTCAAAAATATGGAGAGGGAAGAAAGAGAGAGATGTAGAGAGAAAGAGGGGTAGGTGGAGAGAGAAAACGGGAGAGGTAAGTGCTGAATGAAGAAAGGAAAATACAAATTAAACAGGTGGGAAGTTATCACTATTGAATTGGCCGGTTGTTGTGGCGATGTCATATGGAATTTGAAACGTTAAGGATTTATGCGGATTTGGTGGTGGTGTGTGTGTGGGAGGGGTTGTTCGGAGTAACTAAGATGCGTCCTCTTAAGGTAAACAAAGTTACAATTTAAGTGAATTATCTATATAACTGGACTTGCTATAAAGGTCTTTCAGAAAATAAGTAATTTAAATTAAATTAAAAATTGAATTAAAAATTGCGGGGCATTGATTAAATAGGTATAAAATTATAAAATATGCATGTAGGTAAGTATAGGTAATAATAATAATAATAATAATAATAATAATAATAATAATAATGATAATAATAATAATAATAATAATTATTATTAATATTATTATTATTATTATTATAAAACTAAAAACTAAAATATATATAATAAAATAAAAAATAATATTGATAATAATAAAAATAATAATGATACTAATATAAATCATAATAGTAACAGAGTGCGATACTAATAATAGAATTAGAAAGATAAAAAAAACAATATTAAAAATGAAAGTAAAGGAAATTGGGTGTATATATATATATATATCGAAAAACGATATTATTGGAAAAAAGGATCAAGTCACAGAAAGGAAGAAGTGAAAATGAATGAAAGAAATAAAAAATACTTAAAAATATATCAAATTACATCAAAGTTAAATCAGCAAGAAAAATCCAGCGGGAACAATAGCTTTAAGGCAGGGGTGGGGGTGTGATGTTAAGACGTTCTTGGCGAATTCTAAGCAAGTTACGACATAATTTTACACAAAACAAAACAGGCGAGTACAAATTCTTTCGTGGGGAATAAAATTGTCGTGCAATTTTAATATTGGTTCAGAAAAGCGTGTTATTGTTGTTTGTAGAAGATGTTTCGATTTTTTAGATAATTGGCCTTGGAGCAAAATATATTTAAACTACATTACTTTTCTCTTTATTAGGACAATAATTTACAACCTCAATAATTTATATCGCTTCTTCTATAAATATCGCTAGAATGCTGAAGAGATGCATTAGCTTCGAAATGGCATGTTTAGAGAGGACTTACTGATCCAATACACCTAATATATATATATATATATATATATATATATATACTGGCTGTACCCGGCCACGCGTGTCTGTGGCTCAGTTTGTTAAAATGGAACACATGTGAAAGTAGAGAAAAGATTGATTCTTTTTTTCAATAGAATGTACAAATTATTTATTTTTTTAACAGATGTTAAGAAAATTAACAGAAAAATACTTCCATCATTAATTATGCAAAAAAATAAATTAAATGTTGATTTAGTGTTTCAATATGCTTATAAATTACGATAACACTTGCTGAGTATGCACTGTTTTACGGTTGTTGTAAAAATGGAACGGAAACTTAAATTTAGCTTCATTTTAATCTTTCTTAATTTTTTAATTGTGCCCCCAAAACGAATATAATCAAAACAGTAACATTCAACAATTGTACTTTATGTATATAAAACACAAAATATTTATAAAAAAAAAAAAAAAAAGTTAATAACGAAAGGGAAATAATTCCATTTTTAAACGAAAAAGTCAGTTTACCTAACTTACTGTATTAATGCTATTTTTTAAGCAAGAAAAATAAGGTAAATATCCAGATACGCTAGTACAGAACACCGACTACTCTAATTTGTTTTTTTTATAGGTAATTAAGGTCGCTGACAACGAATCTGATAGTCAAACTTGGGGCAAATTTACCGTTTGCGTGGTATTTACCCCTGAACCCACGAACTTCTTTCCACCATTTTGCAGCTTCCGTTTATGCTACGCGCATGCACGCTGTAGCATAAACGACGGCTTCACCAAGCAAACTACGTTGGGGGGAGGGGATATTTTTTTCCAGGACATAGAATTTTCTAATTTTAAAAAATACATTATAGCGCTTTTTAGGTGGAAAATTTAAAATTAGCTGAAAAAGAAATAAGAAAAGGAAAGCACACCAAGTTGGAGTGGGGGGTAATTTATCTGTTTTTATTTTACCTGGAACATCGAATTTTCAAATTTCCCGTAAGTAACGCACCGACATTTACCAATTAGAACACAATTTAACATTTTCCGAAGATTTTGCTTTGTGCATTGGGGGCGCGAGCGGGGGGGATGTGATGTTGGCGCGCACGCGCTCCGACATCACATTCCCCCCAAACAAATTAGAGTGGTCGGTGTTCTGTAGTAGCGTATCTGGATATTTACCAAAAAAAAATATTTAGGTTTGGCTATAAATTCCTAAACTCATTTCACCTTAAATAATTTAGGTGACTGAAATAGGAATCTAATTGAATCTTTAATTTCCTGAATAGTATCCGATAATTCATTTTTCTTCGAGTTATATCGAATACATTAATACGGACTTTAGGGGCTTTTTTCGTAATGTTACTGTAAAAATTATTTTTTATTGTTACAAATTACGATGCTTTAAAAAAAGCAAAAGTAAATTCTTGCGTTTTTTATTTACTACTGAAAACCATAACTTTAGTAAAGGTATTTTTTGTTTAAACAAAATAAAATATTTTCTCTAGGAGTTAAGTAAAAATAATTAGTTCATTATATTTTGCGATCATTATTTGAAAAATACTGCAATTTTCATTAGAATTCGTATATTTCCTGATTTTTGGTGAATTTTTAAGTAAAGGGAGGAGTCAAAATGTGTATACATTTTGAGCGTTGACATTCATTTTGCGACCACGTGTGGTTAATTTAAATTAAAGTTCAATCCCATGGTTACATTATCAATAATCATGTAATTAAACCCATTGAAAATTTACCGATATTTTAAACACATTCTGTTTACATTAAGCCTGTAGTGTTTTTTTTTTGTGGTGCAATGTTGTCAACTGAGATTTAAAAAAAAAACCGCGAGATCAGGAGAAAGAAATGTCCAGAAAATCGCTAGATTTTTAACTTATCGTCTGAAATTTTCAAGAATCGCTAATCCCCCCCCCCAAAAAAAACTCCATAATGTTCCGTGTTTTCTCACTATGGGTTTGTATTACTGTACACATAGATTCGAAAAAGTTGTCAAAAAACAAATATATAACAAATAAATGTTATCAAAGGCAAGATAAGTTACGTTTCTACCAAACTGGATATATTTTTCGTGTTTTTATTCAATGTAACATATTTATTCAGCTCGAAAAACATACAGTGTTTACCGATGTATTCGAAAATTCAAGATGGCGTCTCACACCCTCTTTAACACTGTAAGTTTTGAAAAAGTTGTTATAAATAAAAAAACGGATAAAATACTGTTAAAAACTCGCTCAATACATGTTACTGTGACATAGGTTGACATATATTCGGAGAGTTTTTTTTTTAGCTTGGCCAGTACCAGATGGGTGACCATTTGGGAATTCTAGGCGCTGTATGTGCTTTCTACTTATCTCGGCATTGTTTCCAGTCGTTCTGAACCTCCACTTGCCACTGCTATTCAACAATATCCACCCAGGAGAGGTGTATTTAAAGATTGCGCAACTCTTGCCACAAAAATTTCACGCGCAGGCACCCTTACCGTGGGTATCCATAGTCTGTCAAGACTGAAGGAAGCCTTTATATATATATATATATATATATATATATATATATATATATATATATATATATGTATATATATATATATATATATATATATATATATGATTATTCTTTATTATTTTCCTGTAAAAATTGTTTTCTTTCAAACACTTTTCTCTGCCGTTTTTAAAAATTGCGCTTACCAGCGAAAATAGATTTTATTTATATATTTCTTTTGCTAACGTTTTTCCTCTGAGGAAACTCAGAAACTATATGAAACTTTATGGAGTAAAGGATTTTTTCGCATTTATCTTGTGTTCCTTGTTTTGAATAAAATATTGTAAATGTAGTTCTACAATATCGTTTTTTCACGAGATAGATCAATGAAAGTGTTGATGTTGTTGGGGGTAATTGTTCCGAATTCTAGAATGGGGGAGGAGCGTATTATTTGGGGTGTAATATGGGAGGGTGTGTGGGTTTCTGTTATAGACTTTAATAGTGTAGGTGGTTTATATCTTGAGACTCAGGTGGAGTGTAGGGGTGGAGGGGAGGGGATCCTGTTTTGTCCATATGTGAGAGGTATAAAATCTGTACAGTTTTTTATTATCTATAGATGCAGCGCGATTAGACGGTGTCTATTTTCAGGGGAAGTGTTGTGATAATGAACTGGGTAGGATTGAACAGATGTAGCGGTTGTCCCGGCATTGCTTATGGGATGACTGTGGTTGTAGTGTGATGGTCTGGGAGTTTGTGAGGGTTCGGGAGAGGGTTGCATGGGGCGTCATGTGCTTGGGGTTTTATTTAGTGATGCAGGGGAGGGCCCGGAGGTTTGCTCAAAGAGTGAGTTTTGAGGTCGATGTGTGTGAGTTATTTGGGGGCTCTAGTAGTAAGTTTCAAAAGAAGATATATATTAGATGATGTGCAGTGGTGGTCCTAGTGTTGCCCGTTGTTTGGCGTGCAGGAAGGGAGTGTAAATATGAGGGAGCAAGATTGATGGAGGTGGATGGAGGGACAAAAGTAATTGGGATGTGGACGAGTGGTGTGGTGGTGTGGTGGGGTGAGGGGAGGAATAATTATAGCAGCGATAGTAGTAATGGCGATAGGGATAATAATGGTGATAAGAGGATGAGTGGGATTGAGGGGCATACAATTGTAAGAATAAGAAATAAAAATAAAAGGTTAAAAAATGGCAAAGTGGAGGGTGGAGAAATGAAGAGTAAAAAAGGATGAAAACAAAATGAAAATTTTTTTTAAAAAACTTGGCGGGATTTGGTTGGGTGGAGGCAAAGATGAGGAACCGGGGTGCATGTATACAGGGGCAAAGGTGAAATGTATGCATGGGTTTAGCCAACATAGTCTTCTTATAGTTATGCTGGAATAATAGTTACTTTCGTTCAATCCTACTTAATTCATCATCATAATAATTCGCATAAAATTATACATCGTCTCAATGTGCTATTGTCATCTCGGTTGCGGCTATCGATAAAAAAATCTGTATAGATTCTATACATCTTACATACGGATGAAATAAGATCACCTCCCACCCACCCCTATACCACTCCTGAGTCATAAAGCATTATACATTATTTAAAACTATGATAGAAACCTTATATACGTTTTGACATTACACTTTATATAATACGCTCCTGCTTTATCTTAGTATTCGATCTAATTTCCAATAACCACATGAATATTTTCATTGATTTATTTTGTTCCTGATGAATCCAACGCAAGACGTCGCATCCCAATTATGTTACCAAGCATCTTCTCTACACTTCTGATGAGAATCATTAGACTTCGAATACCTTGATATAAAGAGTCTCCTCTATCCCCCAACTAAATGATTGTATGAATTTATTGAATAAATGAACCATTCTATATTCACCAATATATAGTTTTTTTGTGAGTTCATTTTCCACTCTTATTGTTTCCTATATAAGCTCCAAAGAAATTTGTTGAGCTTCATATAAACCCGATAAGTCTCCTTTTATAGAATTAATTTACCCTATTCTCAAAACTCTAACATATTTTATTAACTGTTTCCTCATATATATATATATATATATATATATATATATATATATATATATATATATATATATTGTTACGACGTATCCCTATAAGTCTCCTTTTATAGAATTAATTTACTCTATTTTCCAAACTCTCTAAACTAAATAATATATATATATATATATATATATATATATATATATATATATATTGTTACGACGTATCCCAACCCTACTGGTGACGGTAGAGATGGGTGATGTAACGAAATATATTAAAAAAATGTTTTCCAGGTTCCTTGATAAAATAAAATATACTGGACAACGAAATAACATGAGAAATAAGAACAAGTATTGTCGAAAAATTAACAAATTTTTATTTATATAAAAATTAAATAAAATTCAATTCAAGAAAAGAAAATTAAATATGTCTAACTAAATGTAATGATTTAATGATTAAAATTCTACCGAGAGAAAAAAAATATCATCAACAGTCAATGTTCACAATAAAAGCAAGAAATTGTCTGCTCAATATTAGATTCATTTTCTAGGATAAGAATATATAAGAGAGATTGAAATGTGTCCTTTCTTTCTTCTCTTATATATATATATATATATTTATATATATATATATATATATATATATACATATATGTCTTTCCTGTAAATCGTTTACATTCGATTACTACGCGCACGCAGGTTAGTTTTCATATTTTTGTCCTTTGGATTATTTACGTTTCATTACGTGCGTGCGTATTAATTTCTCAAATTGTTTGTTTCTGAAGCTCATCGAATCCCTTAATTTATAGTAAATATTTCACTGCCCCTTTAACCCTTCATTCGCTGGGCTTATTCTTTTCTTCAGTCAATATTCTAACTTTTACCGCTGATCAAAACAGATTTTTACCGTAGCCGCCAACATCGGCTGGTGTCATTGATATTTACCTCCGCGACGCTGCTGCCTTTAGCTTTCGCTGGCTTCGCCACCCCGACTTTCACTGACTTACGTTTTGTCACTTTGAAGCACGAAGCTCCACTAACTGTTGACAACTTTTTTCAGGCCCCTCTCTCTATATACGATCTATTTATCTCTTTCTCTATGCAGTTTACCTCTCCATATATGCGGCCTATATCTCTCTCTCTCTATTTCGCGTCTATGAACTTTCTTTTCTCTTTCCTCTTCCACCCTCCGTTCACAGTATCTCTGTCTCTTCCTTCTCCTCCTGCTCGCACGCCTCCTCCTCCCTTTTTCTGTTTTGTTTACAAAATGTGAACGAGCAGACGAGAATGGATCTTTTTGGCGCAACAATGATACGGTAAATAAACTATAGTGAAAATATATCTTCTCTCGCCTACAAACTAGTTAAATAATTTATTATACATTTTCATAAATGTATCACACCCCCTACCAATTTTAGAAAAGTTCCCTAAGAAGGACTTTTCTATACAGGTCGGTCACTTCGGATATCTGTGTCATCCGACTTCACATAACTCAATCTGGCATCGAAATTTACCAATTGAACCACTCTTGTTATAACAAAAATTCTTAACTATGAGCAAATCTTTTAAACGATGCGGGTTCCTAGTTTATTAGAAATTGATTTTCTGACTGTTTTGTTGAATATCACTTGAACATGTTTATTTCGGTAACACTTCTTGGTGTGTAATGTCGGATTTCTCAACTTTGGTGCTGTATTTAAATTAAGGTTCTTTGCAGGATTCATGGGGTTTCTAAGTCTTCACTATGCTTATTGCCTTCTTTATAATTTGTCGGTGGGGTATCTAGTTCTAATTCAGCTTTTAACAATAGTTGGGGTGAGTCAATTTTCTCGTACTTCGTATATGGATTAACCTTCCTTCCTCTTCTTTATCTCTTTCGATTTTATGAGCATCTACCTCAGTTACTATTCTCGATTTTGATATAACCTATTCACCGGCCAAATCGTTCCCTAACAATAGTGAAATGCCTTTCATTTGTAAATTTTCCACAACTCCTACTTCGACCAGACCGCTTACTGTGGTCAAATCAAGGGAGATTCGTTGGAGCGGGACATCAACCAAATTTCCACTAATTCCATGAATGGTGACGAATTAACCGGTGGCTGTTTTCAGTCCATCCGGCATCTCACTTTTTAAAATCAGAGATTGGGTTGCCCCGTATCTCTCAAGAGTTTTACTGATCGTCGATTTTGGTAATTATCTACCGCATGTACTAGACCCTCTGATATAAATGGTTGGTATCATTTTCTAATACTGTCCTCGTCGTCTCTTGTAGAGATCTTGCATGAGGTAATAAAGCCTTGAGGTTTATAATCTATCCCATTTTTACGATCCGTTGATAGGTGGGTGGTCAATTTGCTTTCGGGGATCTATTTTTTGGGCTGGGAGGTCAATATACTATACTTTCTGGAGCTGTATTCAAACTAGAGCCCGTAACAGATATTCTCCGAAGGTTTGTGTGAATTTCGCCCTCGAATTGATCAATTCTATTTCTACCCGTCTTGTGTGTAAGAGCATACTCGTCGGCTAGAATCGCCATTTCATAGACTGTAGCGATCTGGCGTTCGTTCAAAAAAAACTTTTAGGTCGTCAGGGACACAACGTTTAAATTCTTCCATCAGGATCATCTGCTGGAGTCTATTATAATCGGACTGTACATCTTTAACAGAAGTACACCTAATTATCTGTGTTTCTTTCTGCCGAAAGAATTCCACGTAGGTTTGTCCGTTCTCTTTTCGGTATGACCTAAACTTCTGTCGATATGCCTCTGGTACCAATTCATATGATTTGAAGATGGCAGATTTTATAACATTATAATTCGAACAATCCTCAATCGAGAGAGAAGCATATACTCTTAATGTGGTTTGTAAGAGCATGGGCCAAACTTCTAGAGGCCATTTTGCACTCAGGGCAATTTCTTTTCAAAATGTTAAGTACCCGTTCACATTCGATTCGTGGAACGCCGGTAGAAGGCGGGTATGTTTGGGGATATCGAACTCCTTGAGTCTTTCTTGGTGGGGTTCGGGCATACCTTCTGACAGAGTTCTTAAAACTGCTTCGTCGACTAAGAAATAGTCAACGAGATGTTCTGTTACTATCCTAACTAACAATGCTCTTCTCATACCTGGCCTAACGTCTAGTTCATAATGTCTACCGATTGCTAAGTTGCTGTCTTTTCTAAATTTGCATAATTCTTCAAAAGTAGGGGACTCTAGGAGTTGTTGTATTCCCGACATGTTGAGCTAAGCGGTTCTCGCTACCTAAAATGTGTTCGACTGCCCAGGGTGTCTTTAGAGAGAGTATAATATCCTAGGCACGAGCCCCCAAATTGTTACGACGTATTGCAGCCCTACTGGGGACGGTAGGGATGGGTGACGTAACGAAATATATAAAAAAAATGTTTCCCAGATTCCTTCATAATGCGTTGTTATAGGAATGGGACAACCGTGCCGAAGACAACAATAAAATGAAATATACTGGACAACGAAATCACATGAGAAATAACGTCGCCTTTCGCTGGCTTCGCCACCCTGAGCTTCGCTGACTTACGTTTTGTCTCTTTGAAGCACGAAGCTCTACTGACTGTTGACAACTTTTTTCAGCCCCCCTCTCTCCCTCTTTACGATCTATCTCTCTCTTTCTCTATACAGTTTATCTCTCTCTATGCACGGCCTATATCTGTCCCTCTATTTCTCGTCTATGAGCTTTCTTTTCTCTTTCCTCTCCCACCCTTCGTTCACAGTATCTCTGTCTCTTCCTTCTCCTCCTGCTCGCAGGCCTTCTCCTCCCCTTTTTTCAGTTTCGTTTACAAAATGTGAACGAGCAGACGAGAATGGGTCTTTTTGGCGCAAAAATGATACTGCAAATAAAATATAGTGAAAATATATCTTCTCTTTGCTTAAAATCTATAAAATAATTTATTATACATTTTCATAAATGTATCACAATATATATATATATATATATACATATATATAAATGTGTGTGTGTGTGTGCGTGTGTGTGTGTATGAAAAAAATGCAATATAATCACAGCGCTATTCTTTTGACAATGATTTTATTTTAAAATTAAAATATCAAATATTTTGCATAGGTAAATGTAACTCGTTTTTTGATTTCAATATAAACTAATAAGTTTATTATTTTCTTCCTATCTTATTAATATATGCGATCATGGTATATTCAGATAGAAAGCCGATGTTTTTCGAGACGTAAGATAATTTAATCGTACCAAAATATGAATGCATATCTTTTATTATTATTCGAACTTGCTGCTGTTATTTACACTATTTTATAAATTCATCACTGAGAATAGTAAAAAAGAGTTAGTAAACATTTATCAACTAACGTTTTAGCATATCTTTTACATATCTAACAAATTGAAATGTAAGTGTCTATAATTTGAGATCGTGTCTTTAAGGGAACTAAGAGAATTTAATCTGCGAGGTGTCGGTTCACAAAAAATGTAAACTTCTGCATGTTGGAACGTTCCGGACACAAAAAAAACAAAAACAAAAAACGAACAAAACAAAACAAAAAAAAACAGGAAGGGAAGCCCTCCGATGGATAGAAACTAATCTAGTAGACCTCTTTACCATTAAGGGTAAATAGGAAATTGCTACTTGTCGAAGTAGTTAATAAAATGCATTTCGATGGGGCAGAAATCATATAAATTCATCATAAAACACCACCTGTAATTACTTGCATTAAAGCCACATCTATTCGAAAACCCATCATTTTTATAGAGGTTATATCTCGACCAGTAATGCGAGACCTGTTAGTGGTGTTACTCTTTTATTAACCGTGTCTAATACGGAGTAAGTCGTGGTGTATATACCAGCTTAAATATTCTATGCATTGGAGAATCAGGGCGTTGTGGATATATAAGATGCTTTTTGGTGTGAGTGATTTTCTAGCACGATACATGTAGCACATTCTTTTGGAAACGGTCTGGCCACTTTACTTAATGTATTTATTCAAGTTCACGTTTCCTGTGAATAGTAAGTTGATGGGGTTTAAAGGATGAACCCTCCGACGGATTTTTATTTCATTTGAAACAATCTTAGTGGCATTAAATGTTACAGTCAATTCAACTGTTGCTTCAATGTGGGTTTCTAGGCTTTCTACTATTGACTTGAATATGTATACATTTGTTTTTTCTTCATTGTTGAAGTGTACTAAAAAGATTTTGGTAATCATGCAGAGAGTGATCCGTGCTGAAATAATAACGTTATTATTTTAAAAGCCATTCTTAAGATGGGGAGGGGAGGATGTTTTGTACCTATTCTTTACTTTTACCTTAAATTGAATAAAAAAAACATATAATAACATTTTATTTAAACATGAAAATACGATTTTAAAAAATAGCGTGGATCATTATCTGCATTAGCACCAAGATGTTATCTTAAGTCATTAAAAATAAGTCTATATTTCATAGAAAACTCTCAAACAAAAAAGAGAGAGAGAAAGGAGATCAAGATGAGACTAAACAAAAATCTTACTGTCTGCTCTTTCTCCTTTTTTTTCTTACGGGAATAATTTAACATGGACTGTTTCCTTACTAAATAACTTTAATTCATGCTTATTGTAGTTGGCAAAATTACTGCTTATATTTTTTTAAAATAAAATAAGACAACATAATGAAAGATGAAAATTAGGCAGTCAAAAAATTCTCTACCAATACAGGGTGGCCACAAAGTATAGCACCAAAGAACTTTGAATTTGAATAAATGCTACTACTATAACTTTTTTTAATTTTTTAACTTGTTTAATTAACATTGGTGCGTGACTTTGTGGCCACCCTGTAGTTCATCTGTACTATATACAAATCACTTCATCATATTATGATGTATCATTAATTTGATTAATAGCAACCCGTTTTGATGATAATATAAGAGTGTTAAATAAAAAGACGTACGCATTTATTCATTTGGATATATAATGAAATCTGTATATCTAATAGACACGGGTATATATATATATATATATATATATATATATATATATATATATATATATATATATATGCATGTATATATTTGTATATATATATATAATATTTTTCTTATTTATTTTCACTTGATTATAACACTCTAAGCAATATAAGTAAAAGAAAATAAATATTTACTCTGTTAATTATCACAGTAGATTAATTATTTATTCAGGTCTTCCTCAATATAAGGTTTAGCATGATTATTACCAAAGGGGTTTTCCATTAATTTCTAATGAAAAGAACACACGAGGGGAAACAAATGACGGCCACATCGTAATTATCTTTACCAACGCCGTAAAGAATGAAAACAAAATTTGTATTGATTAAAACACATATAAAAGACGATTTGGAGGTGCATATTTTTTTGTCTGTCTTTCATCATGATCAATAAATTTATCTTTTACTTAACTGCTTCTACATATAATATGCAAGTAATGAATCGGTATAGGAATTGCATAGTTTATGTTAAACAGCCTACTATGATGTTATCTGAAATCTATTTAATATTACTAATTTAGATATAGAGTGATATGTATTATTAATTTAGATATATAATCATATATTATTAATTTAGTTATATAGTAATATATTATTTATTTTGATATATAGTTATATATTATTAATTTATATATATAGTTATATATTATTAATTTAGATATATAGCAATATTTAGATATATAGTTATATATTATTAATTTAGGTATATAGTTATATATTATTTATTTAGATATGTAGTTATATATTATTTATTTAGATATGTAGTTATATATTATTAATTTAGGTATATAGTTATATGTTATCAATTAGGATATATTATTATATATTATATATTTGGATATATAGTTATATTATTAATTAAGATATATAGTTATATATTATCAATTAAAATATATAGTTATATATTATTAATTTAGATATATAGTTATATTATTAATTAAGATGTATGGTTATGTATTATTAATTTAGGTATATAGTTATATATTTTTTTATTTGGATATATATTTGTACATTTTAATTTAGATATATAATTATATATTATTAATTTAGGTATATAGTCGTATATTATTTAGTTAGACCTATAGTGATAAACGAAAACGATATTTTCTGGCTGCAAAACAACTTGCTAAGTTTACAAAACAGTCTAATTTGTCTGCCATTAGTCTCTGTCAACTATTTATTTTGCTACTTTTAGATAATTATACTTTTTAAAACTAATGTATTCACATAATATATGAATAATATGAAAATAATTTAGAAAGAATTTGTAATTTAAAAAAAAAATCATAAAAGGTTATTTAAAATATATGTATTAATAAAAAATAAAAACATCATAAACTTTATTGCAAAACTGTTATCTTCTTTTAAATAACGTTAAGTAGCCTATTGTCAACATCTGATGATATATTTGACATTTTAGTAGCGGGTAAGTGGTTAACAGCAACTTTAGCTTCTTTCCAAATGTCATAGTTGCCGTGTAATTGCATTCAATATGAAGGAATATCTCTCTTGAACATGTGCAACGGGTTCTCAATAGAATTTAAATCACATCTATTTGAAGGCCAGTCTTTAAAGAATCTCTTTTCTTTCAAGCATGGATTAGTAAACTTTGATGCGTGGCTTGGGGCGTTGTCTTCATTACCCATCATAGACCTACGCTTCGCAACTGACACTTCATCAAGTCATGCAAAGAAATATTGCTCTATAAAATCAAAGTAACTTTTGAAATTTATAAAATCCCGTGTTTTACTTTAAACGGACACACGAGCTCATTACCAATAATACCAATGTATCGGTTCCGAACTTTGATTCGTCTTAAAATAGCAATTTACTGCAATCTTGTCTTCTTATGTCTTTCGTTAAAGCGATATTTTTTAATGTTTTACGCCAGCAAACCTCCTTAACGCTTTACACTTTGAATCTATATGAGCTGCATTGGTCTCAAATATGAACGCACTTTACTTTGTTAAACTTTATATATTTTTCGTTGGTTTGAATTCCATACTCCATCAGATAAGAGAAACTATTATTAACACCAGTTTCATTTTCTTTGAATACTATGGCAGCTTTTCCTTTAATATGCCGTGAATTAGTAAATTCCTATTGGGCCGTAAGGGGATACTCTATCCATCCATAGCGGCGTCAGCAGTAGGGATTTGTGCAGTAAGATATTTGTTAGCATTTTATTACAACTTTTTCATAATTCTACAAATCTTGGCCTTTTGGGCAAGATCAAAGTGTAGTATCTGTTCTTCAGATGCTGCACTTCATTTTCTTGTTCTCTTTCGGTGGAGGAGAAATCCTTCACGACTGAGACAATTTTTATTTTTGTACCTTTTCTCCATGTTAAAAAACGACCCTGGTATCTAACTCTGTCCCGTGGGGAGGCATAGTAAATTGGTACAATCATCTGGTAGGAATGAATTTCCACATGTGAGCCGTCCGAAGAAAAAGTATAGGACACGTATAAGAGTAGAAAAGTTATCAGATTCTAAAAATCTTAACAGTAAAAGGGCGGCATTTAGGATTTAGATTATTTTCATATTATGGTCGTTAGTATTTACATCGAAGGATTATCAGTGAAGCAAGGTTTTCTTGATAGATCGCATTGTAATATATATATATATATATATATATATATATATATATATATATATACTAACAAAAGTACCCGTCGTTGACTGGGTTCAAAAACATCCTACAGAAAATGGACTCTGATTTATGAAAGTATGATAGGTTATGAAAAGGAAGGGCTGTAAAGAGAAAACTTCGAATTTGGGGGTATCAAAACCAAAGCAAAATATTGTGAAAGTACAAATAACATAGATAAACCCCATAATTTATTATATCATACCTGTTCACACTGACACACTTATCACAATATTCTGTGGATCTATATTAAAAAACCTTGTTAAACTTTGTGACATATTTCCATTCTATGAAGGCCAGGCGCGAACAAACACCCCCATAATTTTATTATACCATATTTCTTCAAACTGAAACATAATTATCAAAGTATACTTACGCAGATAGATATGAAAAATCCTTATAAAAGTGTGTGCCTATTTCCATTCTATGGAGGCCAGCCGCGAACGCAGACTCCACAATTTTATTTTATCATCCCTATTTAAGTTAAACATACTTATCAAAGTATTATTATGTACATCTATATCAAGAACACTTGTAAACGTTTGTTTTTTTTATTTTTAAATTTTTTATTCCATATTTGTAGACCAGGCGCGTACGCAGACCCCAAAATTTTAATGAATCCCCATTATGCCAGATCAAAATACCCATTCCTGTGTCTCGATACATCTTCTATCATAATATGAGATCAGTTTTCTATAATTGTCAACCATATCGGAGCCTATTCGTGACCAGACACACACACATACGTTCAGCTTTATATATATATATATATATATATATATATATGTGTGTGTGTGTGTGTGTGTGTGTGTGTGTGTCTGTACTTGGAGGTAGATCCGACGTTGCCTGGGATTGAATAATAATCCACTAATATTCCACGCTCCTATATTTTTATTGTAATCGAAATCCGTAAAATCGCTCACGAGGAAGCTTCACATGCCTCCAAGCAGTAAGTCCAAAACAAATGTTATTCTACATTGAACACGAGAGAATCTATTGCTTCTTTTGTAAAATTATTTTATATAAACTTCTTTCCAGTTAACGAAAGAAAACATTAAGACATTTGTTGTAATCATGCAAAACAAATAAAATAAATAAATAAAATAAAGACGTAAATTTTCATGTCTTATAAAATTCAATGCAGTTAATGACATTTTTTTAAAAATTACGTGCGGAGTTTGAACCTATAAACCACGTCATTCCCCCAAAAATAAGGAAAGAAAGAAAAACACACTATCAGCAAGTAGAATTTCCACGGCCCGTTGTTATATTATTGTTGCTATGCGACAACGTGAAAAAATGGCTTTATCGATGAGATATAAATAGAAATAACTGATTCGTTTATCGATTATCGGTTATTATCGGGCGGTATTCCAAGACAAAGCTTAACTAAGATCATTCCGAGGCTTATACACTAAACTTCTGTAAATTTTAAAGAAAATCTGTTCAGTCGTTTCGTAGTATATAAGGAACGAACTCACACACAGAGAAAAGTTGAATATATATATAAATATATATATATATATACTTATATATATATATATATATATATATATATATATATATATATATATATATATATATATATATTATCTCTGCCCAAACGAGAATATAGTGACTAGTATATCAGTCAAGAGTTTTCAACAATGCTTCATGCATAATTAAATCGTGAGGTTGTAGAGATATAGGATAGCAGCAGGTGTTAGAAGTTTTCTTGCAGAAAACATGGCAGTACCTTCTTACTATTTGGTCTAATTAATGTTATCTCCGAATCCTTAGACCAATCGCTGCTTTTGAAATATAGGCTACAAGCAATTGCTATGAGTTTTCTATGGCCGTTGACGAAAACATGGATTTTGTTTTACTGAAGGATCTGATTATATGAAACACTAGTCACGTAATACAATAGAGCTTACTTTGTATGAGGAGGTTTTAATTACAGACAATTTCCGTGTCTTCTTATATATCTAATGTTACCGCGCTAATTTCACTGAGATAAACGTTTCAGTATAAGCAAGGAACATGAATTCATAAACCCATACTGATTAGCAGAAATATTTTAGCATAAACAAGGTAGTAAAGGAACACTCATTAGTAATTGGAAGATTTTAGCTTAAACCTGTAAGGAACTAGTGTGGCGAGAATACAAAGTATTTCATATTATTATCATTTGCAGTATTTTTTAGTACGCTAGATAATTCATCTAGTCTTCACCGTTTTTTCTCTTAACGTTCATGTTCTCCACTTTTTTTTTTAAATTAAATAAGTCTTGGATTCTTGGCCTTCGGGACAAGATCAAAGTGTAGTATCTGTTCCGGCAGATGCTGCAAGCTATGACTAGCTATGACTAGCAAAGACCAGATGTGGGGGCAACCCCACATGCCTGACCATTAACCAGCTCCCATTTCCCACCTCTCGGGAGCTGGTCCCCTTTTTCCCTTCCCCCTCCCTTCACTCCTCACATTAAAAATCGGCCTTGTGCCTAATTTGCTCGGTGGGGGAGCAAATAAATACCATCTGTTCCGGCAGATGCTGCACTTAAGATAATTTGTACCAGTCAATGGAGGGGAAACCCTCTATACCGGGACAATTATTATTTTTGGTAACCAGAGTGCCCCCTTTTTGCCTACTTTTAGGGGAGCTGGTTTTTACCTCACATGAAAAATGGCCTTGTGCCTAATTTGCTCAGTGGGGGAGCAAATAAATACCATCTGTTCCGGCAGATGCTGCAAGCTATGACTAGCTATGACTAGCAAAGACCAGATGTGGGGGCAACCCCACATGCCTGACCATTAACCAGCTCCCATTTCCCACCTCTCGGGAGCTGGTCCCCTTTTTCTCTTCCCCCTCCCTTCACTCCTCACATTAAAAATTGGCCTTGTGCCTAATTTGCTCGGTGGGGGAGCAAATAAATACCATCTGTTCTTCAGATGCTGCACTTCTATTTCTTGTTCTCTTTCGGTGGAGGAGAAATCCTTCACGACTGAGACAATTTTTATTTTTGTACCTTTTCTCCACGTTAAAAAACGACCCTGGTGTCTAACTCTGTCCCGTGGGGAGGCATAGTAAATAGGTACAATTATATGATTATAATATTACAACAAAGTCTGTTAGGTCCAATTATTTGGTGTAGGATAAAAATTAAAATTTAGTATGCTCAAGTATACCTAATTTCCTTTAAACAAAAGAACGATTTTTAAAACCGGTCAGAATAGCAGAGCTTATAATATATATATCAGCTCCTCGCATATAATACAAAGAAACAGTCAATGTCAGAATCATGATTAAAATTATTAATAGTTTTTCACTTTTTGTTTTATACAAAACATGATTTAATATTTACTATTTTGACTCTCAATAAACAATTCGAATATTTTTATGCTCCTGTTTATTATGTAGATGAATTCCCTCCATTTATTTTTCTGCTGCTTTTGGAATTTCTGTTCTATTTGAAGATTTTCCTTTGTTTGTTTTTTTTTCGTCAATTCAAGTTTATCCTCACCTATTTTATTTTGATACTACGTCTTTTTTTATTTTTTTGTAATTTCAATTTTTTTTTGTTTACAAGATGTTTGTTATTTTACAATTTTAGTTGTTGATCTGGTTGAAACATTTCTGAAAGTATATTAAAAAATTCTCTGCTTAGTGATACACTTCAAATAAACAACCCCTCGTATATCTATATATATATATATATATATATATATACATATATATATATGTGTGTGTGTGTGTGTGTGTGTGTGTGTGCGCGCGCGTATATATATTATATATGTATATATATGCATATGTATGAATATATATATATGTATATATATAAATATATATGTATATATGTGTGTATATGTATATATACACATATATATGTATATCTAAATGTACATATTCATAAATATATATATATATACACACACACACACATATATATATATATATATATATATATATATATATATATATGATGAAAATAATAGAAATAGTATTCCGACAAAATAGAGAAACAAAAAGGAACAAACCGTATTATGTGTTCATCAACGTTTCGTCTTTATTTCGAGACTTCCTTTCTCTCTCTCTCTCTCTCTCTCTCTCTCTCTCTATATATATATATATATATATATATATATATATATATATATATATATATTATTTACACATTTGTATTTTTTGCTACCAGCAGATTTCATGTGAAAGAAAAAATATTAGGTACTTCACCTTTCATGTACAGTTCTGATTTAAGGAAACATTGACATATGTTCATGTTGGGTTGAATTTTCAAAAATGGATTTGAAAACTGGTTGGGCCTTCTCAAAAACTGCGACATAAGATTGACTTTTGTGTAGTCGCGTGCAAGCGACTTTATAAGTCACTCCGTCGGTCGGTCGGTCTGTCCGTAACACTTTTGTGCTTGCCCGTTTTAGTTAAGGTCAAAGGTCCGTTTTTAATAGATGCTGTTCGTAGCTTTTCTTGGCCTTTTGGCCAATATCAAAGTGTAATATCTGTTCCAGCAGATACTGCAAGCAAAGACCATATGTGAGGGCCAGCCCCACATGTAAGACCTTGGTCAATGTAGGGGCAACCCTTCATATCAATTGTACCTATCCAGCTCCCCTACACCCCGGGGTGTTGGTCCCCATTTCCCCTTTCACTCCTCACATTAAAAATCGGCCCTGTGTCTTATTTGCCCGGTTGGGGAGCAAATAAATACCCTTTTCCTATTGGCCTTTTGGTCAAGATCAAAGTGTCGTATCTGTGTCGGTAGATACTGCAAGCAAAGACCATATGTGGCGGCGACCTTACATATAAGCCCTTGGTCAATATAGGGGAACCCCTTCATATCAATTGTCGCTATCCAGCTCCCCTACTCCCCGGGGAGTTGGTCTCCATTTCCCCTTCATTCCTCACATTAAAATCGGCCTTGTGCCTTATTTGCTCGGTGGTGGAGCAAATAAATGCAGCTTTTCTTGGCCTTTTGGCCAAGATCAAAGTGTAGTATCTGTTCTTACTACATGCTGTACGTATTGTGATATAAAGTGGGGGATCACTTTTCTGTATTAATTTAATGTAAAATGAGCACCCACTTTACAACTAGTCAGTCTCAAGGCCATTCAAGTCATTCTCCAGATCATTCAAGTTGTTTTTGAAGGTTTTCAGTTATTATCTAAGCATCCAAGTCATTCTTAAGTTCATTCAATTGATCCTTAAGTTCATTAAAGTCAGTCTAAGTCATTTACTTTTTTATTTATTTAAGTCATTTATAGCCCGTTTTTCGGTCATTTTAGTTTATCTTTAAGAATTTCATGTCAATCCTACATTCACGCATTCATTCATTACACGAGAGCATGCGACTAATGGCTATCGGCCTTGTTTTTTTTTTTTTTTTTTTTTTTTTTTTTGCAAACAGCTTCTACTCTTTATTTGGTAAACAATACTTCAACTTCTTTTGCAGCTGTTCATAAACTCCAAGGCATACCATCAAATTAACTACTTTCATTAGAAAACTTCACCATTATATTTCAAGCTATAAGCCTAGTGTCATACGAAGTGCTGTGTGCAATATAAGTCCTGGGTATTTTCGTGTCTGAATAATTTTGAATGCATTGTCTGCAGAGTAGTGGAACATAGGTTCGAAAAAATGTTCGTCCGAACGAACTGAAAAGTTGTCTGCAGTGTTGTAGAGCATGTGTTTAAAATACTAGCCGCTTGAACCGCCCCCCTAATTAAACACTTCATAAAATCTCCTCACTAACGTAATGTACTTGCAATAACCCTTATTCCTGAGTGGCTTCCGGGCCTTGATAAGTGGTGATCACTGTGTAAAAAAAAAAAAGGGGGCCCATAATGATTTTGACAGAACGCTATTTTATTTACGAGAGTGTATTCAGGAAAATCAGTTTCTTTTATCTTCTGTGCTCTTCTGTGACAGGATTACATTTGCCGTTTTGTTCTACTTTCGAACTTGCAGTAGTGGTAGCCAAAGAGCATCAGCCCCTCTTAAATGATAGACAATAACGTAGCTGGTGCGCATCCTATTGTTTTCTAATTATTTATTACTACAAAAAATGGAAATAAGAAAATAGATACAACTCCCATCGAGGCCTGATAGTTGACCCTGATAGGCCTCTGTCATGGCTGAAGTGTCACTTCCAGAGATAGCGAGGTTTACACAATTGTTTGGCTTTTCCATTCCTAATTCATCAAACTCTCGCCATTCATTCCCTTATCATGCCTACCTACGGATAGCAAGGAACAATTCCACTTTGCATGCGCCCCGGTATATAATAAACTACAATCTACTACTTGGTAATCAAGCTAACCTTCAGTCACACCATTATGCTGTATTTATTATATTTGTTAACGCACTTCATTTTTTTTTTTAATTCTGAGTTGTTTTATGTTTTCCCTCAGGATATGTTATCGCCCCAACACCGCTGATTTTTCGTGATCTCCCGTTATATTTTTCATTGTAAACTGATTTTTCCTTTAATTATTATCGCTGTGTTTTCTCCGGGCCTTGATGAGTTAGTATTTATTAAAAAATAAAAGCAATATAGTTCTGTAGTTTTATATTATCGATAGTGTTTATAAAAGGAATGTATATATGTTTTTAACTTGAGGGTTTTCTTTAATTAAGACCCACGGATCACTCAAGGATAAGGGTTAATGGTTCTCCAATGGACGGATACATAACACCGTGATGATATGTAATAGTGGTATCTGTATTGTTTTTATTTATTTAAGAGGGGTGCTCAACAAGAACTTATTACATAAGACTTTAAAACCACCATGATCTAGTCAGCTGGTATACTGTCCTGCGTTATTCTGTTTTGCAGATGGGCAGTTCTACGACATAAAATTTGCTCAGGGATTTTATGTGTATTTTTACGTAGAGATCGACAGTAAAACAAAGATTGGCGAGCATTTGTTACAGATGTTTTCTGGATGGGAACACGGATTAAAGATCAGCCCTTACAGTAAACATAATATACATACATATATATATATATATATATATATATATATATATATATATATATATATATTAAATAAATACACATCTGCACTATTTAATAAAAGAATAATAATACGAAAATCAACTGCATTTTCATTTAATTAAAAAGTGTTCGTTTAAAAAGTATTCTACACGCGCCAAATTAATAAATCGGACAAAGTTGACTGCACGCCTGATGGCTTAATTAAAACTAACGCCTTAACTTTAAATCGACAATATTCAAGAATTCGCTGAGTGTTCCATTACATCTTGCCTGAAAGAAATTTGTGGTGCAGATTTCTGGGCCAAAAGAGTTGCCAGTCGCGATTAACGCCGAGATCGGTTATAGAATACACATGTTTACCGGGCCCTCTCCCAGCGGTTAAGCCCGGACGTCATCTGAGACGCCAAGCTATTTGGCTCTTCCACAAATTTCTTTCACTATCGACGCAAGCACAACGCGAGTTGGAGACAGGAAAGGGGATGAAGGAGGCACACGTTTCGGGAATGAAAAAGAAAAAGGAAGGAGAAGAAGATGCAAAAGAGACAGGTCAATCACCTTCGCCTCAGAATCATTCCCGGTCTGTTGCATTAGCGACAGCACAAGCAGCCATTTCAACGAAACAGGCAGACACGTATGGAACTCGACTCCGAAGAACTAAGCAGCCATGTCAGATTGATCGGTGATGTGTGGACAGTGTTGAATAGGAGCAGACCGAGGGAGCGACGCGAAATAGATGTGAACGTTCATGGCACGTGTCGAAGCTGTTTCAAGAATATATCGTATAGGATTGGAAGAAGGATAGGACAAAGACGTTTTGCTAAATAGAAATAACTGACTTCATGAACAGTTACTTTAACTGAAACAGAATACATGCAGCCTGTCAAAAACAAATATGCTGTCAATGGAACTTTGCACCACATTAAGATTATTTAAAATGTGAACATTTTGGATTTATGAGACCAAATATCTATCTACCAACCTCTCGTAGTATCTGTTCCGGCAGATACTACACTTAAGATAATTTGTACCAGTCAATGGAGGGGAAACCCTCTATACTGGGACAATTATTATTTTTGGTAACCAGAGTGCCCCCTTTTTGCCTACTTTTAGGGGAGCTGGTTTTTACCTCACATTAAAAACGGCCTTGTGCCTAATTTGCTCAGTGGGGGAGCAAATAAATACCATCTATCTACCAACCTCTCCTCCTCGCTCTTTCTCTCTCTCTTTCTCTCCGTCTTTCTCTCTCTCACTCTCTCTCTCTCTATCTCTCTCTCTCTCTATATATATATATATATATGCATATATTAATATGAAAGAGAGGTAGATAGAAAAAGGTAGAGATACAAATTACGAAAACGGTATTCGTATGTAGATAGACACAAACCGAGACTTAATATACGCTGGCACAGGTTGTATATATATATTTAAATTGAATCTCACAGTATCTATATTTTTCTGGTTCTCTGCAGCACACACATACATACAAGCGGGGTGTTTGTTTAGAGGCGACAACTTTTAAAATGAAAAATTTAATTAATTCACTTGAAATATTGCGATTATTAGTTATTTGGAATTCAGCTTGGTTTAGCAACATATGAGACTGACAGCCGGCCAGTGTTTGGAAATTTTAAATAATACGATCAATTTACTGAGAAAAATAATGCCGAACGAAATGAACCTGCTATCTCGCTACTTCATTCGTACGGATTAACTCTATTACATTATTTTCTTTATGGAATCTATAATATCCCATGTCTACGCTGATAAGCTAGACACCGTAGATAACACTGTAGAAAACATTTAATGTGTTTTGCCAAAATACACCATAATTTAATACGTAGGCTTTGTGAAAATAAGACCTCTAAATTACGCCATATGCGAATTGGTCGTGGGGCTATATGCTCAAAATTCTATTTAAATTATAAATGCAAAAGTTAATTTTTGTAGTGAATCACATTCATATAATGAAAATAACTATATTTTCTGATATCCTTTAATTTAAATTTCGTCGCTTTCCAAATATATGTTGGTAATGAACAGTGCCAATGATGTTATCATTTAGCTAATAAATTGTCACTTTTTTCACGTACTCCCATCAACGTATATGGTTTGGACTGGTGCACATCGTGGTTTTACTATAAAACTGATTTTGAAGAATGCTGAATCTCCAACTGCAACGCAAAGAGATTTCCGAGATTATTACAAGTTAAAACGGCATGATACTGTTTCGGATGAAAACTACATGCTTGGCAATGAAAAGAAAAGAAAAAATAACACCTGGAAGGGCATGAAACTCCAGAGTGTATTCGAGCTGTGAGATTTACTCAGTATCGTACACGTTCAGCTCACAAACTTGCTTTGCTCTAAGGATTGTGTTATCGAACAGTTAGAAAAATTCTCATCACTGATATGCAGTTACATCCATACAAAAATTATGATTGCTCAGAAACTTCAAAAAGATATATATATATATATATATATATATATATATATATACATATATATATATATATATATATATATATATATATATATATATATATGAAGGGGGGCGTGTGTAAATATAGTCTTAGGATTTTTCAACCTTCAATTACGAGAAAAATAAACTGCTAATTCCAATTTCTTTGTTAGAAATATGCTGTGAGCCCTGTCGTCTGATATTCTGAGGTCAAAATCTAGGGGTGATAGGGATCCGTCAGTGCCGGGGTATTTAATGGTGAATTCTATCTGTGTGTCGGTATCAGAAAATATGGTGTAGATGTTCTCAGCATCAGCTCGTGATGATGTGAGGATCAGGACGTCATAAACATATCTCGACAGAGATATGACTGAGCTACACGTGTTAAGGGCTCGGGGTTCTAGTCTGTCCATGTACGAAATGACCAGTATGTCTGAGAGACTGGAACGCATGGGCAATCCTGTGATCTGTATGTGTGTTTGGTGTTGGTAGGTGAAGAATGTGTTATCTACTATTATAAGTAAGAGAATGTTGATATTCGAGCGAGTGAGGCCGAATCAGTGTATAGTGGTCAATGATTAGGTCTACTGCTGAGTGTGCCGATACTGTGGTGTAGAGCGCAATTACATCGAGGTTAAAGGCGTATTTACTTTGTTTAAGTTGTAGTGGTTTGAGGGTTTATAGACGGCGGAGTACCTCATCGGAACTGCTAATGTGTCCGGGGAAATGAGAGAGTTAGGGTGCTAGTAGATAAGAGAGGAGTCAAGTGATCTTGTATAAGGGTCCTTCAATGCTTGATATTATTGGTCTAATTTTTGGGGTTTCTGTTGTTTGTGGGTTTTGATGAGGTGGTAAAAAGTGGGGAGCCTGCTATTTTTAGTAGTAAAGTTCTGTATGTATTTGCTGGGGAGGTTTCTAATCTTCCTACCTCTCCCAACCATATCCAGATCGAAAAACCCCAACAGTTCGTCAATACCACACAATCCCCCGCTCTCACCTACCCTTCCCCCTTTTTTCCGAAATCTTCCCTCTCCTCTCATTCAATAGTTAACCCATGTAAGCAAGCGAGAGGCTTGCTTGACCTATATAGACCCGGCCATTCCACTGTATAAGCAGGCAATAAATGATTAATTCAAGGCAGCAGGAAAAAGACAATGAAATAGAAAAAGAATATATAAAATAAAAGTAAGTTTATGCAAAAGCAACCAGTTATAAACTAGGAAAAATATATAAAAGCAAGAAATAAAAAAGAACAACCCCAAAATTCTACATGAGGAAACGAGTCACCGGTTTTCACCGGACCCTTTGTAAGAAACAGAGATTCCTCCCTGAACGTTAACACGCTGTACCCCCAGCTTACATTAGCTGCAATACTCCGCACAGCCATTAAATTGATTTTTCACTCTTCCATCCAACATACTTTGAAAAGATGCGTTACAGCCATCATTTGAAAAGAAGGATTTTTTTCCCGAAATATCTAATGGATATTTTGACATACAACAAACCTCATCAGAAAGACATTTGCACTTCAAACAATTGAATAAATATATGTATATATAGACATATCTGTATATGCTTATTGATTTGCAAATTGTCACTTTTTTTCGTCTTTCTTCATCAACACTGATTACACCCCATTCCTTGGTTTGTGATAGCCTTCTAAATCTCTTCTTCATATATATATATATATATATATATATATATATATATATATATATATATATATATATACACACTAGTATTACTATTTTAACCTACATTTTAATATATCAAATTCTGATAATTTGCAAATACCAATTAAGAAGGCAAGGATAATAATTAAATTACCAGAACAAACAACATAATTTCATATAACATGGCAATGAAAGGAAGAAGAAATGAAACTAATAAAAATAAGTATGCAACAATAAGAATAAAATGAATTAAATTATAAATAATAAAAACATAAAAATAAGAGAAATCCGACAAGAATAAGAGGAATAGACACAAAAACAAGTTTATGTTCATCGAAAATATCGGAATTTATGCCAGTAAAATGTTTTGCGAAATAATTGATAAGAACCTACCTCTGAAAATACATTAAGTAAAATAATTAAATTACAGTTAATGAATTAAATTAGTAAATTAAGTAAAATAATTAAATTATAGTTAATTAATTACAGTTAAACTTTCATTCTTAAACGTTATTAATCTAGGTAATTATATGATAGTAGAATAGTAAAACAAACAAAATAGTGAAAAAAAAGGATTAAATGAGGTGAACTCAATTTGGAAAGAAACTGTAATTGTACAGGATGTCCCAAAAGAAGCTGATTGTTACAAAAAATTCATAACTTTCTAATATTTTTCTTTTAATTTTTCAGATCATCTAGAGTAACGATTCCAAGCTGATCATGAGTTGTTAAACTACCGAGCAGCGGATATTTATCGTAGAGTCGTATTTTCGGTTGAATGAATCTATATCAGAAACTCAAAGAGAATTTGGACGAAACTTCAATACAAGAAATTCCCCTACCCCCAATGAAATAAAAGCTACGATGGCTCGATTTCATAAGCAAGGGTCTGTATGTGATCTCCGGTAGATCCCGTACGGCAAGAAGTGATGAGATTCGTCAGAGATTAGCAGAGAGTGTGGCCGAGGATCCATTCACATCAGTAAGAAGGACATCAAGTAAAGTTGGGGTCTCTTGACCATCTCTTCACAGAATGCTTCATGAAGTGAGCAAATTTCCATATAAAATTCAATTGGTGTAAGACAATGACAATGGACAATGCCCTGCAGAAAGCACAAGAGTGTGAAAATGAA
Source organism: Euprymna scolopes (assembly GCF_053919585.1). Taxonomy (NCBI): domain Eukaryota; kingdom Metazoa; phylum Mollusca; class Cephalopoda; order Sepiida; family Sepiolidae; genus Euprymna; species Euprymna scolopes. The sequence continues at coordinate 77,557,945 of NC_136488.1, read as the reverse complement.
AATGGTGGACATTTGAGTAATATGATTTTTCACAATTACAATTAGACCTTGTGAAAAACATACCCTAGATTAAGTTGTCTAAATAAAATTAGAAACAGTAGACTGTGATATTGTCTTAAATCCCAAAACATGACGGAGAGGCTCGTTTACCTACATATGAAAATTGGTAAGCATAACTTAAATATTGAGGAAGTTAATAAAGTTTAAAATCCGTCAGCTTCTTTTGGGACAGCCTGAACACCTAAGGAATGCCCATTAGAGTGTAATTGCTTACTTCCTAAAATTGTATACACATATGAAGTTAAAAGGGATAATAGTTAAAATATATACCTACGGGATATTAGTATTTTTTAAGAACAGATACCGAAATTATGTCGCATTTTTTAAAATTAGACCAAAGCCTGAACTAAATATAGTAGAGAATAATTATAGAAAAAAAGGATAGAACAGAAATAACTATTGAAAACAAGAAAGGAATACAATTGCAGTAGGTGATTGGGTTGGAGGACTACGTATGAATAAAAAACGGTTTTAGATAAATATGGTCAATACTTGATGAAACCAGAAAGCATAAACAATAATTGACTAAATAGAGTTATCTCCCTTCGAATGTAAGGATTTTAGGTAATGAAAAGAAAACAGAAAGATGATAAATTAAAATAAAATACTTAGATAATGAAAAGCATTGAAAAGATAAATTTAAAATTTAAACTATTGGATTAACCAGTATAGGATAAAAATAAATTTTAATTAATAAGATTTACAATAACATATTTAGCACAGTTTCTTTCTTAAGAAATAAAATGTTAAGCATGAACTTATCAATAGAGTCTATAGTGAAAACAAGTTTATACGAAAATATCTGGGATTGTGGAAGAAATAATCAAACGTATAAGTATAAACTAGATTATAAACTGTAGATGTATTTGGAAATAAACCAATTAAATAAATAAATAAATTTGGGAAGAAGAATAATTATTAACATAAAAAAGTAAAATATATAATTTGTTGAAATACAGTTTTAAAAGTAGAAATGCGAAATAAATACGCAGGTTATCAAAAACAAAAATATACAGGAAATAGAAGGATGATGTGGAGGTATGTCCCATTGCTTGTTCTCTAAAAGTAAAGATTATGAATGTAGTCATGTATTTATGAATAATGATTTGACTGTCTGAATTGTAACTGTTTTGGAATATTTTTAAATATAATATTTAAAATTATCCACACAGTTATGAGACAATTCTAACGCATAAGAAAACGCACAATATGATGTTCTCATTTTATATTTTGTTGTGATTTTTGTGAAAATATGATATATATATATATATATATATATATATATATATATATATATATATACATATATATATATACATATATATATATATATACATATATGTCACGATGCCTGTCTCTCTGAGTCTTGAAACTGTCTCAACCAAAGAAATTTGCTAATTGTTGGTTAACAGACTTTTTACTTTATATATAGGAAATTTCGATCCGTGGAATGAAATCATATTGGGTTTCAGCCGGAAAAAATAACTGCTAAGCAGGCACAATTTTTAATAAAATTAGAATTTAGCACTCATACCTCGACAAAAACTGTTATTATTTCACATGTTATTATTTCACATATTATTACACATGCCCAAATATACATTTATATATTTACTAAGGTTATTTAAAAAAATGTCTAATGCGCATGTCCTCAGATCATACAGTTACAAAATGCCTGGAAAAATACACCATTTGTTTCTGATGATGCCCTAATCATATTGTTATTTCATCTTGAAATAACTGATATACAGTGGGTAAAATATGATAATACATACAGTTCTAGCTTTAAAATAATAAACATGAAATCCGCATACGTATCATTTGTAAATATGAAAATATGATATTTAAGCGTATTTCATGCCCCGATCAGGTCGGGCTCTAATTAATTTATATCAGATACAATAAAATAATCAATAAGAATGGGATCTATAATAAATGCGGAATGAATTAAAATATATATATATATATATATATTTTTTTAATTCAATTTTCACCCCAAACAAGGCACAGTGCCACTTTGAAGCAGGGGGCTACTATCAGGGACTTAATTAGCGGGCTAATTATGAAGGGAGATGAGTAGAAAGATGTTTGTTAACATTACACTTGAACTTCTGCATATCATTGCAGTTGGGAAAGCAGAATCCCGGAAGGGAGTTCCAAAGACCTGCAGTTCTGGGGAAGAAACTATTGGAGTAAAGGGCTTTCTTGCACCTAGGGATCTCTACTGTAAAGGGATGAGACTTAGTAGCTTGTCGGGTTTGTCGGGGGTAGTTTCGTCGGGGAGGTACAAGTGTTTGCAGTTCGTCAGAGCATTCACCATTGAAGTATTTGTAGAACAGGCAGAGGGATGCAACATCTCGTCGATGGGACAGAGGCTGAAGCCTAGATGACAGTTCAGGACCTATATGTTGGTGACTCTCTTTTGAACCCTGTCCAGGAGCGAGAGACAAGAAGCAGATGCACCAGCCCAGATGTGACAACAGTACTCCATACATGGGCGAATGGTTGCCTTATAGAGGTATAGGATACTGTCCGGCGTAAGTAATTTTCTAGCACGGTAGAGGGAGCCAACCTTCCTTGCTGCAGCCTTGGCAATGCTCTCAATGTATCTATTCCAGTTCATATTCCCTGTAAACTTTAGGCCGAGGAGTTTAAAAGAAGTACTTCCAGGTAATGTGTTCTTGGCCATGGCTATTGGTGGTAGAGAAGGTGTCTTGTAGTTATTGAAGGAAACAAGCTTAGTCTTAGCAGCATTGAATGTGACTAACCATTTTTGTCCCCATTCCACTACAGATTGGAGATCATTCTCTAGTGTTTCTGCCATTTCCTTTGATATGTGTCCATTGTTTTCCCCTCATATCTGTTATAGAGAGTGGTGTCATCGGCAAATATACCCATCTCCGAAACAATTTTATCAGGGAGGTCGTTTATGAATATCAGGAATAATAGAGGTCCAAGGATAGACCCCTGATGTACTCCCGCATTTATGTCGTATTGTTTGGATGTACGACCGTCGAGGACAACTTTGATTTTTCTATTACTTAAGAAGGATTTAATTACATTATGAATTCTTCCAGTGATTCCATATGATCTAATTTTCCTTACAAGACCATCGTGCTATACCCTGTCAAAAGCCTTAGATATATCGAGGGCCACCGCTCTACCCTCCCCTGTTTTATCCAAGGAACGGTATATACGTTCAGAAACTACAGTTAAGATATCTGCTGTTGATCGGGCTTGCCTGAATCCATATTGTTTGTCAGTCAGGAGTTTAGCAGCTGTTACGTGCTGGAATAGGGCTTGATTAACTAAGGACTCAAATATTTTGGCGAAAAGCGGGAGGAGGCTAATGGGGCGATAATTTAGTGGGTCAGTTCTTTCACCAGAAATACTTGAAGAGTGGTACCACAGAGGCGGTTTTCCAGCAGTCGGGAAAACAAGATTCGTTAAGGCATTTATTGTAAAGTTTGGACTGAACTGGAGCAACCTCGGCAGAGCATTTTTTTAATATCACAGCCGGGATGAGATCTGGTCTACATGCTTTTGATGTGTCTAGGTTTTTTTATAATAGCATGTACTTGAGAAGGGGTGATTTTCAAATCGTCTAGTGAGTGAGGAAAATCAGGGAGTGAGTGGTGTACCGAGTTCAGTGTGGAGTTTGAAGCAAACCGACTGGCAAGCAAATTAGCCTTGTCAGTTACCGTGCAAGCAACCTCATGATTGTTTGATAGTGGGGGAATAGTTGACTGTCCATTATTTACTACGCTGTTGTAGATTTTCCAAAAATCCCGGGTTCCTAATTTCTGTGCTTCGATGCGTTTTCTGGTGGTTTCAGAGTAATCTGTCTTAGCTGTCTCTATCACTCTCTTACAATTATTTATAGCTTCTATAAACTTCTGTTTATTTGAGCTGGACTTATGTCGGTTGAATCTGTGGAACGCATGCTGCCTTTGACAAATGGCAGCTGCACAAGCAGAAGTAAACCAGTGGGGGGAGTGGGGCTTGCTATAGAATTTCCGTGCGGGAACATGTGCTTCAATAGCAGTTTTGAACCATTCAGTGGTTTTATTTGCACACTGTTCCGCTGGAAGAGTAAAGATATTTTGCCATGGGGCATCTCTGATGAGCTCCCTGATGGCTTCCCAATAAGTTATTTTGTAATACCTCGTTGTTTTGAGTAGTGAGTCTTCAGTTTTAGGGCGAGAATTTAGGCTGATTTCTACCATTATCACAGCGTGATCAGCATTCCCGAGTAGGCTGTGGGCATTTGTTGTACAGTCATTGGGAACCGTTGTCAGGAAGAGATCTAGAAGTGAGGCATGTTGATCTTGCTGGTCTGGGAAACGTGCCGGAAATGTAACCAACTGAGATAGGGAAAGGGATATAGAGAAGCTATGTGTTGCGCTACCAGCTACATCTGTGTGATTAAAGAATCCTAGCCAGTTACTGTGGTGGACATTGAAGTCACCAAATATATTATTTAAACCTTTCTTACGACCGGGCAAGTCTTGACAGCCTGTTTGTGCCGTATATGTTAGTGGTTCCTTATTAGACGGAAAACTTTCTGCTTTTTTTATAATTATTTTATTGTATGGACGAGTTTAAAGTTCTGTCACTAATTACATAGTGCATATTCTAATCTTTTCTTTTTTTTCTGCAATTGTGTTTATTTTGTTTTATGTATGACGGTGATTGAAACATTCTGAATGTCTTTTCCCTTTCACCTTTAGTGAATGATTACATTTCCTATTATTCGTTGAACGAAACTGTTATATTTTACATGTTTGTTCATTTTCTACTGATTGTTTCGTGTCATTTTTATTTTCAAGTATCTTCTCTTTCATCTTTTATTCAAAATTACCTACATCGATTTACGAATGTGCAGCCTCTAACACAAGCGCTGACTCAATTTGAATAATTTTCTTCCAGAATAAGCATGGGAAGCCAAGATATTGTGTGTATTGATTGATTTCAAACAGACTGGCATAAAATGATATTGATAGATAAATACATAGAATAAATTAGTCATAGCGTAGAAAAGAATAAACAGAAAGCATTTCATATATGGTAAAAAAGAAACCCTTCCTTCAGTTTGCCAAAATGGACTTTCTTAACTTCCTGGATATATTTCATTTATTTACTTCAAGCAAGACATATTAACAGTTGGACATAAAATGAAACTAATCATTAGAACCATATCAATAGTAACACTATATACGAAGGTAAGCAGAAAGATGTTTGTTCACATCTTCCCGACTACAGTTTAAGAAGCAGGAGACCTGGACGAAATTTCAAAGTCTAAGAGTTCGAGAAAGGAAACGAAAATGCTAGAAGGCTTTCTAGTATCCAGCGAACTCCATAGTATAAAGGTTGAAATGTTGACGTTTCTTAAATCAGGTCCTAGCTGCAGAAGTGATACGAGTTTATCAAATCACATTTCATTAAAATTCTTATAAAATATGAGCTGGAATGCAACATTGCGGCGATGTGGCAAAGTTTAGAAATTTATTAGCAGCGGGTAACATATTTGTGAATTAATGTCATTACAAGAAAAAAATACATTCATGTTTAGGTGCAATTGTAGATTTTAATCCTCTGCTAAATTACCCCACGTCTCGCAAAACAATCGGCTTTTCCATGTCGATTACATTATCTCTTTTAACACACATTTATATTTCGTACAAACGAAATCGACCTTCACACACATTTAGTTTGCAAGTGCGTTATTACCTTTCACACAGTTATGCTCGTACGTACGTTATCACCTTCCATTTGCATGTATATTTGTACGTACGTTATCACCTTTAACTTAGATTTTCTGTGTGTATGTAAAATACCAACTTTCAGATAGATTTTTGTTCGTACGTACGTTATAACCCTTCACAAACATTCATGTTTATATGTGCATTATCAAATTTCACCTACATGTTTGTTTGTACGTACATTATCACCTTCAAACACCCTTATGGTCCTAGCTATATTACTACATTTTACATATAGTTATATGTTTGTATATACGATACCACCTTTCGCACACGTGTATTCGTACGTACTTTATCACTTTTTCAAACATATTTATATTTGTACACACTAGCACATTTCCCACATTTACGTTCGTACGTAGGTTTTCACCTTTCACGCATATGTTTGTATGTACGTTTTTTTTTGTTTTGTTTTTTGACATGGAGTTCACCACTTATCTAGGCCCAATGGCCACTCGAAGATAAGGGTTATTGTGTGTACAGTACTCAATGGGATAGTGTAGCAATAGTAATGGACAATTGATAAGGTGTCATTACTTAGGGGGGCGGTTCATCAGGAATTTGTTTTGGACTTGAACACGTCCAGGTTGAAGTCAGGAGAGAAACAGGCAGGCGGAATAGAGTTCCACAGGCGTGCATTTCTAAGAAAGAAGCTTTGTGCGTGGAATCTACGTTTTAATTTAGGCACAGATAAGGAGTGGGGAAAATTATTGACGGTGGTTTCAGCTAGTCGGATGTTTTTGGAAAATGATTTACGAGGGGGACCAGAGAATGGAGCTCAGACGTGCACTTGCCATGGAAATAACGATAGAACAAAGAGAGGCTCGCTACGTCTCTTCTATGGGAAAAAGGTTACAGGGAAGAGAAAAGGGCACCCCCGCCAAGCCACGAAGGCTATTTTGCACTCTGTTTTTAGTAGCTTCTGCTCAGATGTGGCAGCAGTACTCCATCTTTGGACGTACTTGGCTCTTATATAGATAGAGAATTGCATCATTAGTGAGATATCTTCTGGAGCGGTAGAAGGATCCCACCATTTTCCCAGCGACGTTGGCCACAGACTTGATGTATGTGTTCCATTTCACATCAGGAGTAAAGGTCAAACCCAGAAGCTTATCAAAACATGGGACCTCCCCTAGACGAGAGCCATCCATTTCAATTGATGCCAGATGGGGATAAGAACGTTTATGATGTAGATATATGAGCTTGGTCTTAGATGCATTAAAGGTAACCAGCCACCTCTTTCCCCACTGTACCACGCGCTCAAGATCATAATTTACGGCCTTTGATGTGTTGCCATAGATAGTCGTGTCATCAGCATAGATGTCAACGAAGGATTTTAGTATTTGTTTTGCGAGATCATTGATGTAGATCAGAAAGAGAGTTGGCCCCAGTATGGACCCCTGAGGGGCACCAGCATTAATACTGTGGGCCTCTGATTTCTGCCCATCAGGCACTACTCTTATGATCCTATCCGAGAGAAATGATTTAATGATCGTTCACACATTTCACACATATTTATGCTTGTACGTATGTTTGAACTTTTAAGTAAATAAATATTTTACGTACGTTATCACCTGTCTCACGCACTATTTTTGACGTACGTTATCACCTGCCACGTACATTACTGATCGTACGTGCGTTATTTTATTTGTTTACACATTTATATTTGTACGTACGTTATCACCTTTCAGTCACAGATATGTTTGTACGTACATTATCATCTCTCCCGTACACTTATGATCGTACTTACGATTCACCTTTCACATACATTTATGCAGGCACATATGGTATCATTTTATCTACATTTATATTCGTAGATATAATAAAACCGTTCGCACGATTATTTTCGTACATACATTATGAGCTTAGACACATTAATTTTGTGTGCGTACGTTATCACCTTTGATACATATTTGTGTTTGTTCTTATTTGAATGTTCTTATAAACATAATTTTACTTATTGGCATTTCGTTTTTTTCTGTTTTCTTATTGGATGATGATTTTTATTTCATTAACACGCACACTTCGATTTGTGCATATTTCTACATTTTTGCATAATTGCATAGCATTTCAAACTGCATATAAAAGAAAAACTTGATCTCGATATCAGAACGGTCTCTACAAAACAACTTTGTCAATGTTATCTATGTAGGATAGACTTAATACACTGGTTATTCTTTTTTTATTCAATTTTCACCCCAAACAAGGCACAGTGCCACTTTGAAGCAGGGGGATACTATCAGGGACTTAATTAGCAGGGCCATTATGAAGGGAGATGAGTAGAAAGATGTCTGTTAACATTACACTTGAACTTCTGCATATCATTGCAGTTGGGAAAGCAGAATCCCGGAAGGGCGTTCCAAAGACCCGCAGTTCTGGGGAAGAAACTATTGGAGTAAAAGGCTTTCTTGCACCTAGGGATCTCTACTGTAAAGGGATGAGACTTAGTAGCTTGTCGGGTTTGTCGGTGGTAGTTACGTCGGGGAGGTACTCTGAACTATGAAAAACAAATCAGACATTATAGAACGTATTTGATATTGATTGGATGTTTATCCGGTAAAATATCTACTAAGGTGTCAAAATTGAAAGAAAAAATAGTCAGGTGCAGTTTGACGTAACGTGTAAAAACTAAGTATGCGCAAATATATATTTATACGTTTAACAACCTTATTTTTATGTTTCCGTTAGTATATAGACTTAGCTGATGTGGTAACGAATACAGCTGGAGAGCTATATGTTTTGGTTTCAATTCTAGCTGACCGCATTCAAGTCAAATGTTCTTAATTTTGAAAGGAATACTATATATTAGGTGCAATATAATAATTAATAAAATGTCTCTATAGCAATAAATACGGAATTTATATAAATTAAGATATATATTTAGGCCTATTCTTAACCCGAACAACACCGAGCTGCACGTTATCAAGTAATTAAATATGCAGTTGCAAATTTAATCGTGACATATACATCATCAAATATATAGGTTCATATAAATATTATTTAATACATCCAAAATAAAATACTATTTCTAAATTATAACTGAGAAGGATACATACTTGCCAACAGATGAATCGTCGAATTCACGCATTTCGTGGCCGCTGAAAATGAAAAAAAAAACATTGATAAAATAAAGATAGACTAAAAACATTTACAAATTCATTGAATCTCTAGCAAAGCAATCCGTTTCAAGCGATTGGGGAGTCGAACTTTAATTATATTAATCTTATTCTACACTTGTCTCATCGAAGTTCGTTTTTTTTAATTTCTTTCCCCGAATAGCTCATCGCTCATGAATAATCCGGCTCTTTTTCCTATTCCCTTAAACCGAGAATTGGAATTGAAATTCATTGGTTTCACGAATTACCATTCTCAAACTGGCTGCTGTCCCAATTCCTCCCCGTTCTTATTTTCTTTCCGTGTTGTTTTTATGTCAAGATATATTTTCCGTTGTTCTGTAAAGCTGAACAGTATTCTAATTATTGATAGCAATACTCTTTTAGTTAATAGCAAAACGCTCTACAATGTCTGAGTTGTTACACGCACTGTTTTTACAGAATTGTGATTCTTTTCGTCTTTATAATAATTTATGCTAAAAAACTTATATGTACTTATGTATATATGGTGTTTATAAAACCCGTATTTTCTCTGCATTTAATCTTTCAAGAACTTCACTTGTATATTTGAACATAAACTTTATACTTTTTTCTTAAGCATAAAATTGACTTATGTTGCTTTCATAGTCACTTTTGACTCCAGTACTATCATATCCACCTATATCTATTGTCAAATATAATTAAATGATTTGAGGTGATTTAAAGAAAGTTGTTTGCGTGTTTTCAATAAAGCACGTAATAAAATATATCAATTATTCATATAACTATAAAAGGTATTTAAGAAAAATTTCGCTGTTATTAACATTTATTTTATTAATATTTCGTTTCTTAGCTTTAATTAGTAATGCTACTTGTATATGAAGTTTTGTTCTTGGTTTAAGCAGGAAAATTATTATCATTAGGAAGCATCAAGTCCAAATATATGGACGATTTTATCGATATTCTTTAATGAACCATGCCTAAAAGATCTTTCTAAATATACATGTTTCAAACTGATACACACACATAGACACGCATATCTATATTTATATCTATATATCTATATCTATATCTATATATCTATATCTATATATCTATATCTATATATCTATATCTATATATATATATATATATATATATATATATATATATATATATATATACACATACATATATGATATAAAGCTGAACGTCTGTGTGTGTGTCTGGTCACGAATCGGCTCCAATATGGTGGACTATTATAGAAAACTGATCACATATTATGATAGAAGCTAGAAGAACAATAAGGAAATTTCACAAAGAAACTCACACACGTTTGTTTAACTGCCAAAAAAAACGGACAACTGAAGTTCATGGTGGAAACGCTTAAAATCTAAATTCCGGGACGACTCAATCAATTCCACCAGAAAACAGCAATTCTCCCCTTTTTCAATAACATCGTTTCTTGTAATATAAGACTAAAGCACAAAATACAAGAAAAAGTCTGTTTTATACTTTCTCTATGGCAAAAAAGTTTGGAAAACACTGGAGAATACGGGAAATTATTTCCGCACTGGCCAAGGCATTTCAAGCGCTAAACAATCTAGACCAGTCCTGTGGGCATTACCTGGGAAGGGCGTCTCAATTAGTAAAAAAATAACTCTTCTTTAGGGCGACTACGCAATGGATGACTGAACTGAAAATAATAAACAGTAATACAGCCAATAGTAAAAATCATCAGAAGCGTATTAATAGAACAGCAAAAAAAATATACAAATATTATGACAGCTACGATTCCAACTGTTACTATTACATCTGCTACTACGACTACTATTACTACTACTACTACTACTACTACTAATAATAATAATAATAATAATAATAATAATAATAATAAAAAATTGAAATAATAAATACGAAAGATAAAGAGATAGTAAGAAAATCAAAATAGTACTAATTGTAATCATATGCACCACCATCACTACAAACAACGACCAAAACATTTATGTATTTGAGTAAAGGCCTTGCCTTAAAATTTCTCGACTTATAAAGTGTAATTAAATATCTATGTAAACAAACAAATAGAGAGCCTTTACAATCACAGTCCATGTTTGCATAAAGATATTAGAGATATGATTTACGAATGCCGTTCAGATATTCTCGGTGTAAACCTGCCGAGTATTAAATATGAGTTTAATCTCTTTTTTTCTTCATATGGGGGCTAGTATAGCCGCAGTAAAAAAAAAACGATGATACAGAGAAAGAGTCTCCTTTTGTGTGACCATATATATATATATATATATATATATATATATATATATATATATATATATGCGAGATTCGTTCCTCTAAAAGTTGATAGTCGATGCCACCGTTCAGTCTCGAAAGACAAAGGATACCCCTATAAGGTCAGCTGCGCATGTAATTGTGTGGCAAGGGTTGCGCAATCTCCAACCACACTTCCCCTGAATCGGCACTACTTGAGTCTAGTGGCAAGGAAAAGTCCAGGACGACTGGAAACAATGCCGAGATAAGCGAAGAGCACATACAGCACCTGGAAGTATAAAATGGTTACCCATCTGGTACTGGCCAGGTTCATCGTTGCTTAAATAAAAAAAAACATGAAAAGCTAAAAAATCCCATGAGTGGTCCTATGAGGACGTGCTATTGCTTGTGCTTCAAAATCTATTTTCTCAATTACCATTCTCAATGTAATTTTGTCAACGATAAACCATGACTATCATTGGCGTCCAGGCTGTCTTTGTCTGACAATGATTGTTCCAAATGTAAACTTTCGATTATTTTATCTGAAACATTGAAAGGGTGTGACGACGTGGGTAGTACCATTAAAACGAGAGATCTTTTGTGCTTTAGAATATATTTTCCCCAATAGTTACAACCAGATGCCATGCACATTTGCCAGGAATTCAGTTAAGCATCTCTGCTTCTTACGAACGTCCATGATAGGCAGTATGATTAAACTGCATAGCCACAGCAACCTAGATGATGAACACAATTGCTTCATTAAACAGAAAAAATTATTATAAAATATATAGATATATAATCATTGTTTTCAGAGATATATTAACTACGCTTTCGGCATTTCATATATAGAAATGAGATGATCTCAATTTGTAATCCGTTTAAAACATGTTAGAGCATGAAGAACCCAACTTTTTATAAGTTTTATCGTTACAAAAATATGTTTTCGTTTTATTTCTTGTAAATCATATATGTAATTTTATGTGCTAAAATATTTTAGACATTTACTATAGCTCAAATGACTTTGCTTTTTGTTTTCGTTTCTCCGATATAGTTCTCGTTAGAAGTGTTTCTATAAATCCAACCTATACCCACTGCATCGATCTCTTACATGTTTCCGAGATTCTATATAGAAATGTTTTGTGGACCAAACTAGATTTGGAATTGGCACATCTAGGTTTTCAGTTCTTGTCGTTTAATACTTGGACAAACTCAGTTCTCGCACAGAATTTAATTTCGTTTTCAGAATCACCATATAAAATTCTAAACTATAACGTAAAAAATGTAATTTAAATCCCCATATCAAGATAACAAAAATCGCATGTAGTAAAACCTTATGAAGAATTTAACGGTTCTAGTTTTTTGTAAGATACGTTTAAAACAATCTCATAAAGTTTACATTTGATGAATATATTCATGAACAGTGGAGACAACTTTTTTACTGTAGTTTATGTAACTGATAACATTTTTAGTTGGACGTAGACAATTATTGAAATAACCAAGATACGAATGAAAATACAAGATTCACGGGTGAAGAGGTATGGAAATTAGGTAGCTGATGCTGGTAATTAGATAAAATTCCGAAATATTGACACAGTAAATTAAGTATTTGGTTCTAAAATTTTATATAATCGTTTTTCTCTCGTATCGAACATTATTTGTTTGTCAAATATTTACAATATTTAATTAGTTCCGTGTGCTATATTTAATATCAAATATGTCAATATTTTATTCAAAATCTCTTCCAGTTCTGAAGTCTTAACGTCATATATACTTATTTCTTGGATGGGGGGTACTTGCAATTTGAGGATAATCTAGGGTCGTGTGCGAATGTCAATTGTATCTATTTTTATATGTGATTCTCTATTAATCAGTGAATACAATACCGGACATATTTTTTTAATATAACATATTTGATATTTTTATATAATACCAGGCAAATTAAACTGAACATGAATAGTGCAGATTTTTAGAAATATCCAGAAATACAGGATCCGTTTTTTTTAATCGGATGCAGTGAAATAAACGTAAGAGAAACTATTACAGGAAGCTGTGATAGAACGATTCTTTGTTAAACCTAAACACGAATCAATCCTTACCAAATCCTAATCTAGGATCTGTTTGCCGGCAAAAGAGCGACCCTTTTTAACAAAAACAAAAAAAAACAGGAAAAGTTTCGTTTTATTTTAATTTATGGATCTATTTTTTAGATGACTAATTTATATTTTTTAATTTATTTATCTGCGGACAGTTATCCGCATCTTTATAGCTTTGCTTGGCGACGTTTCGGCTAACTATTCCTCTGGCCTTCGTTAGGTTATTAACTGCAACGGGATAGGAATGCTGAATCTTAAACTGTATATTCAGTAATTACTGCCTTCCATAGTTGTTGTCGTCTCACCATTTTTTAGCCAACTAATTATCTAACCGGCTTTGGGTAGTATTGTAACCGCTATCATCAAACAATGCTCACTTGGAACTGTAGAACACCCGACAAAGGACTATCAGATAATAAAAAAAAAACTTGGATTTATAAGACCAAAATATACAACTTGACCACTCTTCGGGGCTTGTGGCGCAATGGATTGAAACGTTAAATCTGTACAGTTCCATGTGGGTATTGTCTGAAGATAGCGGATTCAATTCTACCCAAAGCCGGTTAGAGGATTAGTTGGCCAAAACGTGCTAAGATAATACAACTATGAAATGCAGAAATTACTGAAGATACAGTGGAGGATTAAGAAACTGACAAAGGCCAGAGGAATAGTTGGCCGAAACGTCGTCGAACAACAGCAATAAATATTCTGTTTAATTTGATACACATTTTCTCTCTTTTCTGTTGTATAAATGTCATTTGGCAAATATCGTTAGATTTGGTTCCTACTCTGCAAACCACCAATATTTTAATACAAAAAAATTGACTTGCACCAAAATATTACTACTAGTTTTAGTCCATTTGGATATAGTCCGAACAAGTATGAGGTGTACATACTTACTAGACAAGACACTATCATCGAGTGTCTAACGTTTCTTTGCACAACGGATCTTTAAGAATCAGGATATTTTTACCCAACAAGCAAACTCTGACTATATGTTCGGGACAAGATCAAAGTGTAGTATCTGTTCTCGAGATGCTGCACTTCTATTTCTTGTTCTCTCTCGGTGGAGGAGAGGTCCTTCACGACTGAGACAATTTTTATTTTTGTACCTTTTCTCCACGTTAAAAAACGACCCTGCTGTCTAACTCTGTCCCGCGGGGAGGCATAGTAAATAGGTACAATCACATAGTATTCGCGGCCCAAAAAAGGTCTCCTCGCGATGAATAACGCACACTGGATTCAACGACGAACGGTGCCCCTTCTCTAAGTGGTGTTTTCTCAAATAATTCCATAAACAAGTAACTCCAACAGACTAGATGCATTCTTGTCCTAGAATCCAGTAATACTAAGAAACCACGGGGGAAATATACTATAACATATGCAAATGGTCAATTAAAGAGAGTAAAATTATGTCCTACATTTTTGTTTATCCAGTGTTTAATAGGTAATAGATAGCTTTAATAGAATATTTTAATATCTCTCTGTCTAATACAGGGATCGCGTGTTAACTTTAGGGTGGGTTATTTCTGAGAACTTCGACCGAATTACAAAGATGCAAAGATGTATTCCATTATAAAACGGAAAAAATTTGTGATTTGGAAAAATTATTTAAGGAATTATTATTTTGCCATTCTTTTATGGCATAAACTATTGCACGATAAAATTTATTTAACAAGATAAGTCAATTAAGTGGAATACTAAAAAAATAATCAAATTTTCTTCAAGGATATTAAAATATATTTGTGAGGGATTGAATAAATATGGCATAAAAATGCGCAATAATACACATATATTAAAGTAATAGATAGATATATCGTTTCAGAAATTAACATTTTCTATTGAGAATGTATACAGAGAAATATATATGCTCAAACATAAATCCCCGAACTAAAGAATATAGTATCATGTATTATATATACACACACACACACACACACACACACACACATATATATATATATATATATATATATATATATATATATATATATATACTAGCAAAAGTACGCGTCGTTGACTGGGTTCAAAAACAGCCTACAGAAAATTGACTTGATTCATGAAAGTATGGTAGGTTATGAAAAGAAAGGGTTGTAAAAAGATAGCTTCGAATTTCGGGGTATCAAAACCAAAACAAAATATGATGAAAGTAAAAATAAAATAGATAAACCTCATAATTTATTATACCATACCTGTTCACACTGGAACACTTATCACAATATTCTGTGGATCTATATAAAAAAAAACCTTGTTAAACTTTGTGACGTATTTCCATTCTATGGAGGTCAGGTACGAACGAACACCCCATCATGCCATATTTCTTCAAACTGAAACATAATTATCAAAGTATACTTACGCAGATAGATATGAAACGTCTTTATTAAAGTGTGTGCCTATTTCCATTCTATGGTGACCAGGCGTGAACGCAGACCGCACAATTTTATTATACCAACAATATTTAAGATAAACCATACTTATCAAAGTATTATTATGCACATCTATATAAAAAAAAAAAACTTGTAAACATTTTTTTTAAATTTTTAAGTTTTTTTATTTTCATACTTTGTGGACCATGTGCGAACGCAGACCCCACAATTTAAATGAACCACCGTTCTGCCAGATCAAACATACTCATCTCTGTGTCTCGATACATCTTCTATCATTATATGGAATCATTTTTTTTTTAAATAGTCAACCATATAGGGGCCTATTCGTGGCCACACACACACGCACATACACACATCAGCTTTATATTATATATATATATATATATATATATATATATATATATATATATATATATACACTAGCATTTCAGCCTGGCGTTGCCCAGGTGTTTATAGGTGTATGTTGAACAAAAAATAAATAAACAAAATAAAATAAAAAAGTGGTAGTAGGAAGTCAGGCTCTAACCCGTACTGCAAAGGAGAAAAAGAACGAGAAAAAAACATGAAGTCTTTGCTGTTACGACCACCGCCAAACCGGAAGTGACGTAGGTTTATTAACGCCAGGCAATCGAAAATATCGGCGCAAAAAGTGACCCCCCTGTAGAAAAGTGCCCAGTTGATGGTGGATATACTAATGTTTTTAGACAATTTTTCGATAGTTGCCGTCTGAAAGGTCGAACGTAAAAACGATACTGATCTTGTAAAAATCCGTTGCCTCTGTCGACAGTTTCAGGCAGACATGCAAACATACATACATTTATATATTGGTAGCAAAATTTTCGACCCAAATCGATTAAAATGCTTGCACTATCTCTGAATAAACTTTATGTAAAATTTCAAATGTTTAGATCAGAAATTGTCTGCGCAATTTGGTAGAGACTTCAGAAGCCAAATTTTTAAACTTTGCCTCCTATTATGACCCTCTGAACATTTACTGTTTTTGGTTCAAATCAAGTCATAAATTAGATCCATGTCCAAGTACCTATATCTAAAATTTCAAGTGTTTAGACCGAAATATTTCGGAGGAGTTTGGTAGAGTTCTCAAAGGTCAAATCGTTGAGCTTTTGCCCCTTAACACCCAAATTTCTGGACGAAAACCCTGTATATCAAATTTCGAGTCTGTAGACTAAAAATTGACAGAGTTATTGTGTAGGGAAATGCACACAGACAGGCAGACACCTTCACTTTTACTGATATATATATATATATATATATATAGAGAGAGAGAGAGAGAGAGAGAGACAGACAGACAGACAGACAAACAGGCAGACAAACATACAGACAGACAGACAGACAGAGGTGGAGATGAGAATGAGAAGAAAAAAAGAGGAAAATAGTTCAACAAAAATAGGTCCATTTTCGCGTTTCTCCTATCGTAGATTTATTCAATGCTTCTCATATTTAAGATACACTTTAACACTCAGTCTTAACAAAGACTAGTCTATTGTTTAGATAGCTTTTTCCATGTCGAATTAGATATGCATTTCTTCCAGTGCACTTACAATAATCCTCCCCTTCAGGCTTTACATCCTATCTTTGAAGTTCAGTTAATTTATTTCTTAAAGTAGGGAGCGTCCTGTCAGGGGAATACTGGCTCTTCAAATCCGATTTTCTGACCCTTGCGCTCTACTATCACCTTTTGAGATAAAGATCAATATTAAATCGTTTCTCATTAAAAAAAATAAATACTTATACAACTTTGCCAAATACAGGAATAATAATCTCATGAGTCGCAGTTACGTTTCTGATCTTATCGTCTGACACTCATCTCATGCGATCGCAGTTGTGATGATTGATTAGTTTAATAACAAGTCAGAAACAGATGTGGTCAGTTTGCAAAACAACGATATAATGCCATGCTTATGTATAAAATTTTAATATCTATTAACTTTTAAAATCGAAAATAATATTAACATCAAGATTTCAATTATTAAAATAGAATTATTTTAATATTCATATCGAACCCTCTTTCAGGAAATGAATTCGTGTTGATATTTTATCATCTTAGATTTGCATATTTCCACCCCAATATGATAATATGTTGTGGTTGACTTAAATTTACATATAATATGAATTGTATCAGTATCTGTGTCAGATGAATTTGAAAGAAGATAACTCAATTAATGAAGCGTGTATAAAATTGCATCACTCCATCCATAATAATCAGGAAAATACGCACGATATCTTATAACGTTTCAACCAGGAGATTGGCATGGTTTTGGGACTGCTATATCTGTAGTAATTATAGGGCAGTGAGTTATGCCAGACTTGAACTGCAAAAAATGCGAATACTAATCCGAACTGATTCATTTATCAGTAAAGAGATCAGTAAAATTAAAATTATAATGTTATTTGCTTTTGAAAAGAAAAGCTATATTGTATAAAAAATGAAACACATGGGGATTCGATGAGATTCGAGAAGTTGCTAAGATAAAGACGATGAAGTTGTAGACATTACTCACGAGTATTGGGTATTTTCCTTTATCAGAACTTTTTCTTTAATGTGAAAAACGTATATTTATGTAATGAATTGAAAAGTATGTTTTTACTGATGTCTGCTGATGAACATGGTTAAAGAATCTAAAAAGCAAAATCTATTTGCAACAACGCGAAAAAAAAATAGTGAACCAACAAATCTTTAGAAAGTAACTGACTCTTGATACAAGTTTCTATCAATAGGAGTCATGCACAGTTTTAGCGATAATAGTACTCACACAGTTGAACAGATCGATCGGAACACTATTTGAATCTGGAATGCAATGATCTCATCTGTCCGTATATTCTCTTCAACGGGGACAGAACGTTGCTAGTATTTCTTTTCTCAAATGATATTTATTTGAAGTTGCTCGATTGGGAAATCATCTCTGGTTAGCTCTATTTTTATTAAGTATAGAATGTATAGTTAAACCTCTGAGTGTTAAAGTAATAATGTTAGGAATTAGATCCTAGAAAAACTAGTCTCATAACAAACATATATAAGAGCATTAGAACTAAAATAGAAAATGTTGATAACACCTAATTTATGGTTGTTGCCATGAAATTTAAAACGTCATGATAATTTTTCCGTGATACAGATAAGAACCAAATGCATCAAGCCAATCATTCTTAAACCATTCTGGTCTCAAATAAAATTACATTTTAGAATAAATATGACATAACATTATTTCAATATTTTTTTTTCTAAATTAATATTACAATTTCAATTAGTTAAACAAAGATACACATACATTAACATAGAACATTTTGTTATAATTTGACTAGATTCAAGGTAGAGACTATAGCCGTAGGGGTAAGGTTCTAGCAATTAAGTCAAAGGGGAATTTATAACTTGAGTCAAAGCCCTCGACTAGCAAAAGTAAGCAGTTTCTTCACTGATGATTGCGAAAGCATGAACCCTAGTGTTAGTAGGAATAAAAATATAATATATATACTTATATATATATATATATATATATATATATATATATATATATATATATATATATAACTACTTAATTTACTCACATAAAATGAATATACGAAAGTATAGATTTATGCGTAAACTTTAAGTATTTACTTCAAAAGTGCTCAATACGTAGGTAGAGCTAGTTATTAATTTATAAAATATATCTGGCGATTAAGCTACACTGAATATTCCGCGTTTCATCCACTCTACGACTCTTCAGGCTTATGCGCGAATTCTGTGGTTGTTTATCGTTTTTATATGCTCCTCTTCTATTGAGATTTTAAAAACGATAAAAAAACACAGATTACGCGCATAAGCCTGAAGAGTCCTAGAGTGGATGAAACGCGGAATATTCAGTGTAGCTTAATCGCCATATATATTTTATAAATTACTCTCTCTCTCTCTTTCTCTCTCTCTCTCTATATATATATGTATATATATATATATATAAAGTAAACTTAAAATGAATAAATAAAGACGTTCGCATTTATAAATTATTTTCCATAGAAAAAAGGAACATAAGATTCTAATCATGTGCTCGATAGGCATTTTTAACCAAATCCTGATGATGCCCCCCTGAAATAGCGACGAAACGTTGATTAGCATTGATTTATTTTAGGTTGCCTATTTGAGATTATTTAATGTTAATCCTGTCTGAGAAATGCACACAACTGCGATTAACTAGCGATACGCAACATAACAATTTCCAGTCATTATAATAATCTCTGACTGCTTTACTGTTATTCCTGTATTTGGAATGAGTAGGTGCTTAATTCCGCTTATTTCAATTATTAATTGATACCGGTAACTTCTTGGACAATAAAGGGAAACGTATTTTTTTCATTGTGTTCAAATCTATCGACCATCAGTAATCATCACTTCCTGCACCCATGATAGCGAAATTGTGAAACCTGAAGTTTAACATAGATATTTACTAGCAGCTCAGTGTGAATACTTTTACTTGACCCATATGTGAATAATTTTATGTAAAATTTCATGTGTTTATACAAGAAATTGTCCAAATAATTTGATAAAGACCGCAGAGTTATTTTTTTTTAATTCGACCCCAATTTTGACTCCTTAACACTTATTATTTTGGTCTCAAATGAATATAAAAAGTTTTACCCATGCCCAAGTTACCTATATATAAAATGTCAAGTGTTTAGACCCAAAATTGGCGGAGAAAGTTGATAATATCTGAGAATTGTCAACTCAGTCAGCTTTGACCTTTTGACAGCCGAATTTTCGCCCCAACACTAATTAAAATGCTTGCTGGATGTCTGAAAAACCGTTATGTAAAATTGCAAATGTTTAGACCAAAAATTGGTTGAATAGTCTGCTAGACACCGCAAACGTCAAATCTTTTGAAATTTGACCCCTTGCCAGCTCAAATTATCGACTCAAATCGATTAAAATCTTGCTTATCTCTGAATATACTTTATGTAAAACTTTAAATGCTTAGACCAGCAATTGTCTAAGTAAGTTCGTAGAGACCGCATAGGTCATTTTTTTAAACTTTGACCTCTATTTATACTTATTAACATTGTATTGGTCTCAAATAAAATAAAAAAAGTTTGGTCCAGATCCAAGTAATGTACATTTAAAATTTCAAGTGCTTAGACCCAAAATTGGCGGAGGAGTTTGGCATAGTTTTCAAAAAATTAAAGCGTTTAAATTTGAGCATTTGACTGCCACATTTCTGGCCGAAAACACTTTAAAAAGATTCTCCCAAACTCATTATCCCTTATGTCAAATTTTAGTCAGTAGACTGAAAATTGACAGAGTAGTTTGATAGGGAAATGTACACATACAGACACACAAGCACATGCAAACAATTGAACTCTTATAGATATACTAGCAGGTCAGCCCGGCTTTGTTGGAGCCCAATATACTGTTCATAACTTGCTCTACGTCTCATTACACTTTATAAAAGATTTCAAATGTTTAGACCTAAAATTGTATGAGTAATTTCGTAGAGACTTCAAAGGCCATGTTTTTTAACTTTGGCCCCATTTTTGACCCCTTAATATTCATTATTTATGTCTCAAATCAAAATAAAAAGTTTTACAAATGTCCTAGATACCTACATCTAAAATTTCAAGTTTTTAGACCAAAAACCTTGCGGAGAAATTTGGTAGAATCTGCAAACGTCAGCTTTTTCAACTTTGACCGTTTGGCAGCATTTTTTTTTCGCACCCAACTTGATTAAAATGCTTGCTTGCTGCATTTTTTAATACCCGTTATGTAAAATTTAATATGTTTAGACTCAACATCTACTGAGTAGTTTGCTATACACTGCAAAGGTCAAATCTTTTGAACTTTGACCCCTCGTCAGCTCAAATTTTCGACCCAAATCGATTAAAAACTTGTCCAATATCTGAATATCCTTTATGTAAAATTTCAAATGTTTACACCACTTTACTTGAAATCCAATTTTAACATCTTAACATTTATTTTTGTGGTTTAAATCAAATTAAAATGCTTGATCAATGTTCATGTAATGTGCATTTAAAATTTCAAGTGTTTACACCAGAAAGATAAGGTGTTTCTTTACTTGAAATCCAATTTTAACATCTTAACATTTATTTTTGTGGTTTAATTCAAATTAAAATGTTTGATCAATGTTCATGTAATGTGCATTTAAAATTTCAAGTGTTAACACCTAAAATTGGCGGAGGAGTTTGGTAGGGTTTTAAAGATAAAACCTTTGAACTCTGACCCTTTGACAGCTACATTTCTGGCCGAAAACTGATTTAAAATATTTTCTCAAATTTCAATACCCTTTATGTAAAATATCGAGTCTCTAGACTGAAAATTGGCATAGGTATGTGGTAGGGTAGTTATTTGGCAGGGAAATTTACACACACACATTTTCACTTTTATATATATATATATATATATATATACATACATACAAACAGTTAATAAAACATGTTAAAAACACTTTGAAATGAGTTAAAAACATACTTAATCTGAAAAGGAAACACTAGATAAGTGGATAGTTCTTAATCCGCGAAGTTTCGAAGAAATACTTCCCTTCTCATCAAAGGGTAGGAATTAGCAAAATGCGGGATCGGATTTTGCATGCAAAAGTATTTGATGAAACAACAAGTAAGTCAAAGACCTTACTTGATAACAAAAAAGTGAAGCAGAGGGAATATAGTGAAGAAAAAGGTGATTACAGGTGAATGGATAGTCTGGTGGAAGATAAATAAACCAGTGACGGATAAATCCAAATATATAACTTCAAGAAAGTTAATTGAATTTCCATTTATTTTATTTTATATATATATATATATACATATATATATATATATATATATATATATATATGTATATATATATAAAATAAAATAAATGGAAATTCAATTAACTATATATATATATATATATATATATATGGGGTGAGGTTACGATATATGCATGGGGTAATAAAAATAAATAAAGTAACAAGACAAAACACTATAATTTAATTGCACGTATATTTTTTTGTGAAAATAATTATGAAATAAATTCTTTACAAAGTGACTCTTTGTGGAATGATGTATTTTTTGTATCTACTATGAGTTTGCGTATGTATATAAACGATGGCTACATCATAGGGGGTAACTTTCATATTATTATACAGGTGTACCAGCTTCATTTTTTTAACGCCAAATTTCTTGAATTCCACCTTTTTGAAGTAGTATGGTCTTTAAAACTTTATTTGGCCCTTTTCAAAGTGTAATGCAGGATTAACTAATTGAGAGAGAGAAAAAAACAAGACTTATTACACAAGTTTACATGACATATCGGTGTTTGAATTTTCTAAGGAGATTCTCTATTTGCTAGTTTTGTCTTTAGGAAAACCAAATTTAATTAAATATCACATACATTATATGAAATATTTAAGAAAACAAGGTATATTTAAAGAACCTTGCTTAATTTATAAATAATGATAATAACTCACATTGAATGTCGATCTATATTTTTTTAATATAGTGTTTTTCCATTATACATCTCCTAAAACCCTTTAAACTAATCCCGTCAAAAAAGTTTATGTTACAGTTATTAATTGATGTCAAATACCTATCATAGAAAGTTTACAAATATCGGAAGTATTTGCATTTTTATACGAAGGTGTTCCACGCCAATCTTTTGTCATTTTTGTAAGACTACACATAACTAAATGAAACCTACATTACCTGGAATTACGCTTAGCACTTTTATTTAAATTTTCTTCATTGTCTTTTAATTATTTAGAAGTCAATTCTATACATAGTATCATTAAAAAAAAAAATAAATTTAAAATTTATACACGCTATACTACGTAGAGAATAAGCTTCAAAATATGAAAAGGGAAAACGACTCGAATGTTTGTAACCA
This sequence comes from Euprymna scolopes, assembly GCF_053919585.1. Classification (NCBI taxonomy): domain Eukaryota; kingdom Metazoa; phylum Mollusca; class Cephalopoda; order Sepiida; family Sepiolidae; genus Euprymna; species Euprymna scolopes. Next base: position 77,534,437 of record NC_136488.1, on the reverse strand, counting down.
TTTTAAAAGTCGAAGTTCCCGACTGTTAAATAAAACTCATTAAGATTTCCGTAATTGAAAGCAATATAAAAATTCCAGTCTATTTTTACATATGTTGTTAATTTTTTAGATGATGATTATAAGAATGTTTTTTTAATATAATTATAAGACTACTATTCTGCTTTACAGTGTTATTTACTTAACGTTTTGGTCGCTTAGAATTAATCATTCAAACACTACCGTCATCGAATATATGGTAAAGTGACATTTTAGCACTGTAAAGTGTCATTTAGAACTGCTTTAAAGCTTCACCCTTCACGTATTTTCAACCAATTTTCAAATAATTATTACAATTTATAGATAACCTTCTCAGCTATATTGTGAAAAAATTCAATCTTCGTTTAGTAAAAAAAAAGTTATAGTGATTTTTCTAGTGTTCAATGTCCTAAAATATATGTGAGGAGGTGAGCGATGCCTTTTATGACTGGTTTCCATAGCAACCACGTCGCTTCAGCGACTACTGTTGTTACTAATTCACTACTGTCGCGAAGAGATTAGTAACAAGTGAAACAGAGAGAATGAAAAATATTAAAGGGAGATAATTTGGAGATTTTATTGAAAGCAGACGAGTGAGGTACATTGTTATTACATATGTGTTTATGTGTAATATGGTCAAGTTTAAACAGGGAGAAGTTAAGGACTAGTTGTTAAAACTGGAAAAGAAATAGGAAAAGATATTATAGTAAAAAATATAATAAATTTATAACTAAAAATATTGCAAAATATTGAGAATTTTTAAATTCAATTTATAACATTATATAATCAAATGTTAATGCTAAATTATTTACAAAGCTATTCGACGGAATATTTTAGTTGCGCATTTTAGAACATAAATGTCTCTCAAACTCTTGAAACAATACTTTCGAATAATTTTTCGAACTAATGCTCTGTTATATATATCAGCTTTTGACGGTTTTGATTCCTATTTCTTTTATTCTTAGAATCACCTTCACTGGTTATTGCATGTTCGACTCTCTTAAGACTACTATGTAGAACAAACAATTAACAAGTTTAATTGTTGCTTTATGTCTCGTATACATAAAATATTAAAAAAGTTTCCTCTAAGTTTTATTTAGATATAAGGTCTGATTCATATATCCACTTTTGTTTCGTAATTTTCATAATGAAGCACAATCCGTTATTTCATATAGTTTAACCAACATATAAATGGATTATATTTTGTTTAAAGATGTACTTTACAGGTCTGTAATATATATGTATGCATAGATGTCCCTGTAATAATATTGGGAACATATGAGTAGAGGTGTAAATATGTATATGTGATAGAAAACAAGCAGGACCCGTCAATCGGCGTTGCCTTGTTGATGCAGCCCAACACGTAAAAATTAAAGTACGGTTGTTGTTGGTAGCCTATCCCCAACGTTCTTATGTGAAGAACAGCTTTCGAAATAGACACCTCCAACCTCCGCATGTTTACACCGTCTTTCAGAATAGACAACCTCAACATGCCCAATTTAAGAACGGCTTTAAACCCCACCAACCATCAAAAGTTATTGTATCTACCAAATTTAAATGCGATTATCGTAATCAGCATAGTCGAAAATCTATAAACGTCATCATGTTAAATAAAATTGTGGAGATGGAGCTAATGTAAAAATTTACCCACAAAATAAAAAAAAAACAGTTAGTCTATATAAGTATATAAAGCAGCGCTAATCGGTTAATATGTTAAATTTTCTTGTTTTTTTTTTCAGCACGGATGTAATCTGCAGAGAGCGACGAAAATCGGTTTATATGTTTAATTTTGTTATTTTTAGCGACACCAATCAGTTAATAATGTTTACTTTTCTTTTTGTTTTGCCTGTTTTAACTTGTACAGTGCGATGACAACCGATTAATATACTTAATTCTGCTGTTTTTTTTTAGCGGCGCCAATCGGGTAATATGTTTAATTGTGTTTGTTTATTTTCAGAACGATTGTAATTGTAGCCAGTTAATATATGTATTTTTTTGTTTTTTAGCGAGGCATATAGGTTAATATGCTTAATTTTGTTTTTATTTTAAGTACGATTGTAATATATATAAAGCGGTGACAATGGTTAATATGTTTAATTTACTTAGTTTTTTAGTACGATTTTCTGCTGTAGAGAGCGATGCCATATATTATAAATCCGGGGAGTTATTGTAGAAAGAGATTTCGGAATATGCGAATAAGCGAGTATCAACCAATCAAAATGGGCGGAATTTGATAGGGAGAAATTGTGTTTTCAATCGGGAAATCGTAGGGTTATGTTATGCGTATTTATGTAATAACCAGTTAATAGCGGGGTAAGCACAATATCGTAGAAAAATATAGAATTTTACCCGGTCTAAACTGGTAACAGTGGGAGCACTAAATATTGAGAGAGAAAAATATGGAACTTCTTTCTCTGTAGAGTAGGCGCTTGTGGTGGTGTTGTTTATCTGATGTAATGTAGCATTTTATTATCATGAGTTAATGTGACAGCTACATAAGATAGTGGCTGTCAGAATAGATGTATTGAATTTGTATCTGGCTTCTGTTGTCACAAACCTTCGGTACATGAGTCTAGTGGTGAATTTCTGCAAACAAAATATTATAGATGAAGATAACAGAAAATTATTATAAACCATATTCGCCACGTCTTCTTATTGTTATCCTGTTTGTGGCGTAGCTTTTTATTGTCTTCTTATGTTAAATTTTGCACTGTAATTTATTTCAACTGACTTGGAAATTTCTAGTTCTTAACTAATTTACCACCCTCACATTCAAATATTTATATATGGATATAGGACCTATTTCGCTGAACGGTTTTAATTGTTCTCATTAACGAAACACCTAAAAATAGATAAGCTAATCCAGTGTGTGTATATATATATATATATATATATATATATATATATATGTGTGTGTGTGTGTGTGTGTATGTGTGTTTGGCTGTGTATGTATGTGCGTATGTGGTTATATGCATATAGATGGTATGGCAGAGTGGAAGGTATAAGGCTATATATGCATATAGATGTATTTGTAGAAATGTAGGAAACATATGAGTAGACATGTGAATATGTATATGTGATTGGATATCTAGTCACTCAAAATACACCTATCCAATACTTGATAAGAGGAGAAGATGGAAACGCAATCGCTTATTCTCGATCGATATATTAGATAATGGTAGATAATCTGATCAACATATTCGCAAACGAAAAACGAGTTCCTGTCCGTGACTTATGTGTTCATGCATGTAGAACTACTTTATCAATCTGTAATAAATTTCAAAATCACGTGAAATTTTCTTTATATAAATATATATATATATATATATATATATATATACATATATATACATATATATACATATATAGATAGATAGATAGATATAGATAGTCTGATATGTGCTCGTTTGTAAGCAGAGAATTATATTTTGTTGAAAAAAAATATATTGTTTTCCCGTGGAAACGCAATTGCCTTCCTTTTTTTTTTTTCGTTTTGTATTCGTGTCTTATTTTTTTATATTTATTCATGTAACAAGACATACATCTTATTTACTTTAAGATTTCTCTTACAAAACTCAAACATATAAACTGAATGTTACATGATATGCCTTTTTTTCTATGTGTTCAGTGCCGGAGCTCTAAAAAAAAGAAAATCATAATTGACTATTGTTTTATTATCTGCATTCTCGTTAAGATACGTTCTAATGTAGAAATAAAAAGCAACATTTTCGATAATATGGTGAAATGGTTATTATATTATCTGATAATTGTAAATAAGATAATCGGGTTATTAAAGAAAATCTTCCGGATTGGAATCAAATTAAAGTAGAGAATATTGAATTTAAATAAAGAGAAATATCAAGAATAATGCGAAGCTACAAAAGACAAAAAATGTCTCACAGACTTGGTTATGGACAATAAAGCGAGTTTTGAATTCCAATCGTAGATTTACACTGAGATAACAATACTAATGATGGCGCTTGGGATGCTGATGACAAAACTGATAATGCTACGCGGATGAAGATAACAATATGACAATCGCGCACATGCTTGAAACATTGCTTGAATGATGAAAAATCTCCTTAGAAAATTATGAAGATCAAGTCGACATTGTATTGAGATGAACATTAAAATTTCAGCAAACTCACATACATGCACGCTCACCGGTAGTTGTGGCTATAACCATTCTACATTAAAGTCGTGCAATCAGCCTATTCTGCGTTACATACACAAGCAACATGAACTGGAAAATACTTATTTGATATTAAATCCACATGTTTGGCCACATCTTTGAAAACACCATTTCCTAAGATTATTATCAAAATATAAAACAAAACAAGGTTAAATGATAAAATTATTTTTTCTGGAAAATCGGGTGTAAGAACTATGGTTCCAAAAGGCAGTTGTTATTGTTTCTTTTAGTTGTTTCTATAATTTATTTTTTCATTTGGTGTTTAACACCTCAAAGATTATAAATGATAGAGATCACTCTGATTTTCTTTGTTTCTGGTCTTGTGCACGTGGCGCAATGAGATAAAAGGGTTAGTTAATTTTAATGCATCTAAAACCCAATCGTCTCTCTTTCCACGATTAAGATTCTGACCCCTTCTCCGTCTGAACATAATTGAAATGAGTTTCTTTCTGTCTGAGGGTTGCTTTATGTTTTAACAAGTTTCTGAAACTTACTTTCGCCCCGATCTTAAATGGAACACGTACATCAATCGTTTTTGCAAAGGTTGAAGCAAATATGGTTAGATCCCTTTATCGCAACAGTAGATATCTCAATGGCGATGGAATTGTCTACCTGTATAAGTGCCAAGTACGTCCAAGAATGGAATGTTGTTGTCACATCTGGGTAAGAGCTGCCTAAATCATATATCCTTCCTTGACAGATTTCAAACTGACTTCGAAACCTACTGGGTGATTCCCTTTTCTCTTCCCTACAACGTCCTTTCCACAATCTTGTCTCTGCTATATCGTTATTTACTTAGCAAGTACTCGTTGGCGCTCGAATCCATAGCCCCTACCAAACTTTCAGAACAGCACTTGTAAAGTTGAAACCACTATCAATACTTTAACCCACTCAAGTTCTGTGCCCAAACCTAAATTGCATGAGCAAATCTTCTTTTTTGACTGCTTTCTACCTGACTACAATATGGTTTTCTTCAAGTCCAATGAAAAAACGGTTTTTGTTTAGCTATCAGCTTAAGTAATCCAGTTATACTAAAGCATAACTACTTACGATTACTACGGTATTGTTTGAATGCCTACCGTACACGTATTAACCCTTATCCTAAAGTGGCCACCTAGCTGGTGACTACTTCGTAAGAAAAAATAATAAATAAACTCGAGAGAACAACTTCGTGGAGTGGAAAAGTATATGTTATGTGTTCTTTACGTTTGCTGTAAGTCTCAAGTCGATATGTATGTTGTCTAGTCTTGCATGAAGAGTAAATTAGAAAATATTATAATACCAAATAATTTCATTTAATATTTTATTCAATGATTCAAATCAATTTACTTTTTCTCCGAGTACTGGTGAAGCTAGGTCTCTCACTATCGCCAAAGGAAATTATTCACACAATACTACATTAAGTTGCCATTCGCTCATGCATAGAGTGTTTTTGTTATATCTGCTCTGAAGCATGAACTAATACTGTTACATATAGGGGTTTCATTAAAAGAGAGTCTTAGAGTCTAATTAGAGTGTTTGTCTTGAGAGAGTCTTATTATATGGCTTGTTGTATCTTAGAGAGAGTGTTTAAGAGGAATGTTGAAAGACTCAGAGAGAGAGAGAGAGAGAGAGATGTTCATTTTATTGTAAGAGACTTAGAGAGATTGTTCGTTTATAACGATTCCTATATTTTAAAAGTTCATTCTTAGGTGTGTTGAAGAAGAAGGAGAAGCTCTTTGAGTGAGGACAGAGTGTTCACTGGTCGGACATTGTATAGACATTATGGATATGACATGTCGAGATGTGTATGAAACGACATTTTTTAACACAACCATATAATAATAATACAATTTACCTTTTTGTGGGAATTACAAACACAAGACGACTTTCTACAAAAATACAGTTGAGTTTATTCTTCACACGACCGGCCGTGATTTCCATCATCAAGAATTCAAAGCTTCACATTTTAGTTTCAAAGTGATCGTCTCGTTCTAGACGTTAGGACTCTCTCTGAGTTTCTCACTGACTGTCTCTCCGATCGTCTTCCTTTACTCTCAAGTTTTTTCTCTATCTCTAGAACTTTCTATTTTCCGTGACGTCATACACATGTTAAAACATGTGCCTTTTTTCACGTGTTCTGGACACGCGTTTCCAAAACTTTTCCTATTTCTACAAAAGGAATTTTTACCTATACTCAGTAACCTATTTTTCCAATATGTTAAAAACATTATCTTATAAGATGCATTCTTTCAATTTAAAATTTCATAACACACTTGACAGTTCACATTCTTTTCTTGAAATATTTTATCTCTATTCTAAACAAACGTTTGTTTTACATTTTTAAATTCTCACACGTAATCTATTTCTAAACCTAAATTACGAGGTTCGAATTTCGTCTATTCTATTTCATTTTCATTTTAACTAATCTCTCTATTTTTATACTTACATGAAAAGGGGTCTGGCCTTATCATGTAACAATACGACACAGTAAAAAAAAAACGTTTCATAATGTCCATCAAGCTTCGACCCATTGTCCCGTCACCGCAATATTGCAGTCTCGTGCTTGCTTTAGAACGCTTCAATAGTATGCGCTCGGAGCAGTATTGCCATCGTGATTGAAATATCCACGACATACCAAGCAACACACCTCTTAACGATGAGCGTCTTTGATGTCGGAAGATGTTCTACTCTATGAGATTATTTCCTCGGGTTGTTAATAACGTTTAACAATATTCACAGACGAAAATGTAATATAAACAACATAATCGCTGCACAACTCCTCATTCCTCAGTAGCAAGCATCATGTGAATCTAAGCATATATACTAATACCCTAAGTCCAAGCGTAAGTGTAAAGAATCGAAGTCTGCGTTTTTTCTTTTGGGTCTGCATTTTGTTTTTTATATTTTGTTTTTATAGGTGTGAACCCGCGCGCACCTTATCGACTGTAGCCAGTATAAAGACACCAGATGTTCAACGACAAGGCAAAAAGTTGAACGATGAGAGCTAGAACGTAAAGAAGCGGTACACAACGTTTGTTGTCAGCGACTTGTCGTTGGGATCATGAGGCTTCACACACAGACACACACACAAATACACACACACTCTGTCTTTCCCTCTCTCTCGCTCTCTCTCTCTCTCTCTCTCTCTCTCTCTATATATATATATATATATATATATATATATATATATATATACATATATATACAACGTTTGCATGAGACACGCCTGGGTTGCCTTCGGCCACTTGTATGTAGGCAGGTTTGTCAGTAAACCCTGAAATGTTGATACTTAACTCAAATATTCAGCATAATAGTATATTAAACGCACAAATAATATCAACTCGAAACTACTAAATGCTGTACCATTCAATTAATGGCGAAAAACCCCCTTTATATTAAACCTCACATACCAGTATTGAGCTGCTTACTGAGGCAGACTAGACGAACTCTTTTTCTCGAAATTTTCAAGTCACAAATACTAGGTATTTATGTGATGTTTAGATGTCTAAATGTTCATTAACCGTGCTGCTCAACTGTTAAGACACCAAGTAAAAAAAATAGTGAAGAATTTACTCTACTTAATGTGTTCTCTTCCTCCTACTTTCTATTTTTCCCCTTTTTCAAATTTTTCGTCGTTGGTTAATTATTGTTATATTCGCCCTTATAAATACCGGGCGTTTTTCAGTATAAAGAACGAAACGAAAAAAAAAAATGATAAACACAAATATATAACAATAATTGTTACTAAAGGCCTTACGATAACGCGATGGCATTTGCAAACGTTATCAAATCTGTAGGGTATATTTAAATACTTGTAACCCAGACGCCAGAAGACACCACCAATGATTATCAATTAGAAATCGTTTATGACGATCTGTGTTGGAGATCCTAATGAGTACCAACAATAATAATAATAATAATAATAATAATAATAATAATAATAATAATAATAATAATAATAATAATGATGATGATGATGATGATGCTGGTGATGATGATGATGGTGTTGGTTGTGTTGGTGGTGTTGGTGGTGGTGGTGGTGGTGGTGGTGGTGATGATGATGATGATGATGATGATGATGATGACGACGATAATAATACCAATAACAATAACAATAATAACAACAACAACAACAGCAACAATAATAATAATAATAATTATCATGAAAAAGGCGTTCAAAAATAATAATAATAATCATCATCATGAAAAAGGCGTTCCAAAATTAATGCCTCATATATATTTATTCATCGGGATGTATCAGAGTGGACTGCAAATTGTATTGTTATGATGATTAATCTTATATTTTTCTGACTGAGGGTTCCATGTCTATGTTTTAAATATAGATATTTGTCAGAAGCAGAGACGCATCATTGAATAACTCTACTAAAAATAACAGAACGCATACTCAGTCAATGGTTCCTTTCGAAAGTTTATCAAACCGATGCAGTTGATGTCAGCCGAGTAAGAAGATGGATTAGTTGATTTCATAGTGGCGACACAGATATCGGTGAAACAGCACGTTCCGGACTTTTCCGGCGTAGGTATAAAAGACGCTGACAAACGTGCATTGAGAATAGCGATCCATATGTAGATCGGTAAACTCCGGAGCACAAAAGGTAGATCATTTTAATAGTACCACTTCTGTCTTCGTACCTCGCCGACGTTTTAGTTTTTGAGTTACAAAAGAGGACGCCTTGCTTTTATTCGTAGTAGTAGTAGTAGTAATAATAATAATAATAATAATAATAATAATAATAATAATAATAATAATAATAATAATAATAAAGGAGAAGGGTCAAAGAGGATGGAAATATCGAGAAGAGAAAGCACTAGCCAGACCTCTGCTGGACGAAAGCTAACAGAACTAAGACCTTGAGGAAGCATTTTACCACCTAAATCCCAGTGAAGCCCAATGGACGCTGCCAAGGCGAAATCAATTGTAAGTGGTTGATGCTATTGCAAATTCTTTTGCAAACGTTATCGAAAGAGTTGGAAAGTACTGGAAATCTGGGGAAACTTGTTGTCACTCCAACTCCAGAGAACACCACAAGTTGTTATCAAAGAGAAATCTTTGATGATGGAAAGTGTGACTTCTCCTAGTGATTAAGTAATAATACTAATGAAAATCATTAATTCATTGTGTGTGTTTTTTTATACCGTTAACGGATTATCATTGCGTCGTATCATTCGATGTTTACAATGTCGAATAGAAAGGGCATAATAATTAGTGCATTGCCGATGGTTAGAATGTGGACAGGTGGGATGGTGCGTTCAGCAAAATTCATTGGTTTTATCTAGCCGATATTCACATTCGATATGACATTCTTATCATTGTCATTAATCAGAGCGAGGCCATGCAGAAAAGGACAGCCAGACATGATGATGATGATGATGATGATGATGATGATGATGATGATGATGATATTGACAAATACGACTGCAATAACGATTTTAATGATAAATATATATATATATATATATATATATATATATATATATATATATATATAAATCGTGATCATGACGAAATGAATTACGATGGGTAAAAGACAGAAATAGGAAAAATAAAATAGCAATCGCGGAACACTAGATAGAAGCATCAATAAAATGACACGACCAAATCTTTATAAGGAGGAACATTAAGGCATTTTGCAGTATAAAAATTAGAAGGAAAACTATATACAATAACAAATAAATGTTATCAAACACAGAACAGGTTAGTCAATTACGCACTTTGTTGTTGATTTTTTGTGATTTAATGTTTTAAAAACGTTTATACATTTCGAAACATAAGTTATGTTCACTGCTTAAGTAAGAAGGTGAATAAAATGGCTATCGCTCATAATTCGAGTATTCAATAAAACACTAGAATAAACATATCCAATTTATGTTTTGATATTTATTGGGTGGGTTTATATCAGTATTTTATTTAATTTTCGATATTTAAACGATTATTCAATCTCTTTATATGACCGTTTCATATTTGTTTGTGTTCTACTTAAACGCTCGACATTACATTTGTGTCGAGATATATACATATTTTATATGCAAAAATGTACTAGATACATATACAAATCAAATTAACAAAACACAAGAGGAACTTTGTGAATAATTAACTCAGTATCGCTTAATTGTAAATAGAGAACGTACAAAAAAGAGAAACTGTTACTATTTAAATCGTTTATAGAAAAACAACAAAGAGAACGTAGACACTAAAATCACACGGATTTTTTAAAATAAGTTACACACCCGTAATTAATGAAACACAATCCCAGACAAGATAAATGAAATATTTGAAAGATGCTGACCACGAGGAAATACATAAATTCTGATTTCTGAAGTACTCGAACCTACACTAAAGACTTGCTAAAAGCATTATAAAATATATACACGAAACGGACATAGCAGAATAGATTACTAGTTTAAAAAGACAGCGAGAAAACAAATGGAACAATTTGAGATTGATAACCTACTTAGGAGCTACGTGTAATGATTACTATTATTTCCTAATAAGTGCCCTCTTATTCAGAGAAAAAGAATATACCAAAATAAAAGTTAATCCGTTTGTTTGGTGAACGCTTTCACAGAATCATAAGAATAAGTAACGATTATTGTAACTGCTAAGAATTTGAGTATTTTACATGCAGTCTAAGCAAGTTTCTTTTTTTACATAGGACTTGGATGAGATTATTTTGTAGTGGACTGGGGAGTATATTACGCAGAGCAGTTCTAGAACATTTTGTTTTATTTTAAATACACAGAGCGAGAAAAGGAAAATATTAACAGTGGTTGTAGCTAGACGGGTTTTGTTGTGAATGTTTACCAAGGGGATGAAACCATGTGTTGAGAATTTAATATGAAAATAACGACCGGATAAAGAATGACAGGCTATGACTGTCTTGTTAAAAAGAAGCTGAAGTGATATCTAAACGAGATTTATAGTCAGTTTTATAACCTGTCAAGCTCTGTGCATTATCTCCGCAAATGTAGCAACTGTTCTGCATTTTAGGGCGTAGTTGATTCTTATACACAATATTGTTTGCGTCCGGATCAGTATAATGATCCAATTATTTTCCAACTATCTTCACCACGTATTTGATAAGAACTTTTCATTAATTGTCTACATCACAGACAAGTTCAAGAAGTTTATTAAAGTGGACAAGTTTCTTAAATCAAAATCAATTATTTAAATTTGGTCAAAGTAGTCGTCTGAATATTGTCAGGAAAGGAGATAAGCGTGGTTTTAGACGTACAAAATAAAACCTAAGTACAAAATCAAACCTACGTACAAAATAAAACCTACGTACAAAATAAAACCTACGTACAAAATAAAACTTACGTGCAAAATAAAACCTACCACATTTTCTGCATTGCTTCATATGCTGAAAATCAGAGGGGGGAAAAACTCTGAACAAGTTTATTGATGATGCTCTACGACACCTTGTAATAAGTTGTTATGTTTTCTGCTAAAAAAAAACGTCACCAATAACTTAGAATTTGCTTTATTAGACTATTAATAAATACAAAGAAAAACATTAAATCAAGAATCTATCATTGATACTATGTGCTTAAATCTCCTTCCATCACCGACTACATTTATAAAGTATCTGAGAGATGGTATGTGATTGCTGACACATTAAATAAAAAAAAAAAAACTTGGGGATATATGGAGAATGTCGAAAAGTTCTATTGCATGTTCTTTTGGTATGAATAGCCTGATAGTTAGGTCGAAACCTTTCGTTGAATAGTTGCACTGGAATAGCACTTGTAGAAAAAAAGTCTATTCCCGATGTCCACCGGTGTGTCGTGTTTACGAAGTTTCGTGTGTCGAAACTAATCGTTACAATAGTGCACACGGCGATATGTATGAATCTCTTAAGAATACCACAGTATTTTCATTATTGCGTTACTTAGTGTCCAATGTTTCGAACACAATTACATTTTTGAACTGTTATAAAAGTAATTTTATTCAATTTACTTTTAAGAATCTATATTTCAAAATTCATACTCATCCTTTCATTAGTTTAGTGAGTTTCCATTTACACACAAAGACACGGACGCGTATGCACACACAGGCACAGATAAATGTATATGCAATGCCTTATATATATATATATATAAATATATATATATATATACATATATATATATATATATATTATAAATATATACGAGTGTGTGTCTGTGAGTGAAAGTATGTTTTCTATAGACTCCCATATAGCTGGATACTTGTTTGAATATTTTACACAAATGTGTTTTACTTGTCTGAAAGTGTTCTTTGATAGGGTGTCTATCGCCATACATCCGATAAGTATTATAACTCCCACAATCGAAAATATATTATTAAAGAGGAACAACCCGATTTTGACCAAAGTAAACACCCTCATACAGCCTAACTAGACGAGATCATTTTAAAAGTTTAATGATCGCACACACAGTAGAGTTCATCGTATAAAATCAAAGGTAAGTTCTTTGATGAGACAGAGGCGCGTTCGAAATTATTGTTTATGTTTATTACAGAATTGAACCATAATACTTCATTATATTATTATATTATTATAATATTTATATTATTATATTAATATAATATATATTATTATAATATTTTTCAGTTAATTTTTTTTAATTCAAGCCATTAGAAAAAAAACATCCATAAACTTCACTGTGGATTCTCTTTAGTGCGATACCGACAAGAATGTATCGTGGACTTAGTCACTGGAGGAAGCATGTAAAGATTTTTCAGTGCATCGCAGTAATTTTAGTCTAGTGAATCCAATTAATGGAGATAATTCGAAGATGGGTGATTCACCGATTTCGGTGGGAATAAAAGTATTGGAAGCATGGGGCATTTGTTGAACCTCATTCGATCCCTGAAAACGTTGTGCCTCACTGCTAGTGATTAATATTCATATTATTGACTCACAACGAGCTTTCACAAAGGTCATCCAAGATATATCCTTGAAAACAGCTTGTTATGTTCCCTGGACGCTGAGTGACAACAAGTCACCTCAGATTTCCGGTACTCTCCACCTCTTGCGACAGTATTTGCAAATGAATTTCCATCATCGCAACAGCTGCTTGCTATTGATTTCTCGTTGGCAGCATCTATTGGTCTTCACTGAAGTTTAGGTGGCAATACGCCTCCCCAAAATTCCAATGCTCTCTGCACTTATCCAGAGGAGATCTCTCTCTCTTTCTCTTTGTCTCTTTATGTATATATATATATATATATATATATATATATATATATGTATATATATGTATATATATATATATATATGTATTGATTGTAGAATTCCTCTCTGGGCGAAAGTACCGTAGGTTTGCAATAACAGATGCCACATGGCACTTCCTATAATCCAGATAAAAAGTTTTCGCATGCTAAACGAATGCTAATATACTATTCAAATCTGGCGTCGCCATGATAGGAACTTTTGCCTTTTAAGTATTTTCTTTTATAAAATTTCCCTTGCTTTAGTTTACTGTACAAATATAGTTTCTGTAAAAACAAACAACTCACCGTATTTCTGTTTTACCTATTTCTTTACGTAGCCAACTGTTACTTTCGGATTTTTTTTGTTTTGTTAATAAAGTTACCTTTTCTTTTATTTACTGTACACATATCTATAAATCAAACAGTCTACAGTAACACTTTTAAATTTTGTTTTCATTGCCAACTGTTGCTTTCTGTTTTTTGTTTCTGTTTGAGGTTATAAAATTCCCTTTCTTTGATTTACCACACAAAAACATCGTTCCTGTTTAGTTTTTTATTTCCACTAGGAATTAGTTGGGTATTGTTTTCGCAGTAACCCGTCGTCGTTGAAACCATAAAAAAGATTATAAGCCACTTTTTTCTTTGCTTAATACGTTTACACAGGTTTTAGCATGCAGACATATACATTAAATAATTTATTAGAACTAAAACTTTCTTTTCTCATTCTTATCATCTTAAAGCGGAGGCCGATATTTCCACAATATATATATATATATATATATATATATATATATATATATATATATATATATATATATATACTTATGAGTGTGAATTAACTATATTTTTTGGATTTGGAATAATAACTAATTATGATTATATATATAACTATATATATATATGTGTGTGTGTGTGTGTGTGGGTGTGCACGCGCGTGTGTGTGGTTGTTGAGCTGGATTAAATATAACGATATGAAATAGAATGGAGGTTGAAGGACCTGAATACTCCACGTTTCGCCCGATTTATGCGGGCTTTTTCAAGAGGGATGGGCATTGACAAGAGAATCGGAAGATTTGGGGCTATATATAATGATGGGAAAGAACAGCGGGTTTTCCTTATGTTAATTAGATGTCTATTTACATGCATACATTTTATGAGCGAAAATAAATTAGAGTAAACTAGCGTAGTGGATTACGTCTAAAAGTTAAAATATCGTAGGGATGTAAAAGATTGCGTACGTTAGTTTACTCTAATTTATTTTCTCTCATAAAATGTATATATATATATAATGTGTAAGTGTTTGTATGATAATCTCAAAGTAATAAACAGATTATAAATTTTGCCTTATATATTCTAGGCAACAAGGTAGCACGGGCACATTATTATTAGTATTGTTGTTTTTTTTTACCTTATCATTGAATTGATGCATGTGTACATGATGAGCTCCTAAACTATTGCACCAGTCATGAATTTTGAAGCACAGCTTCTAGGCGTAAGGGTGCGTAGTATGTGTTATATTTAGTTTAATTAAAAGGAGGCATAAAGGTCACGGCACCAAATCGTGTTTGTTATATAATAGTCTTATTATTATTATTATTATTATTATTATTATTATTGTTAGGTCTTATTTAGAGTGAGAGTCTTAGAGAGGGTCTTAGTGAGAGTTTGTCGTTGTGTCTTAGAGAGAGAGAGAGAGAGAGAGAGAGATATGTTGTTGAAAGACTTAGAGAGAGATGTTGTCGTACGAGAGATTGTCGTGTTATAAAAAGAGTCATATTTATAAAAATGTTAATACTTAGAAGTGTAGAAGCTCTTTGAGTGAGAATATAGTGTTGAGACATTGTGTAGACAGTCTAAGTGTTCATATTGTGTATGTAAGATATGTATGTAAAGGCATTTTAAACCACATGATATACAATACATATAATAACAATTTTCACTTTACCTTTTTGTAGAATTACAACACAAAGACGACATTTATAAAAACACATGATGAGTTTATTTCTTCTCCCGACCGGTCGTAGTTTTCATCATCAAGAATTCAAAGCTTCACATATTAAGTTTCAAAAGTAACCGTCTCGCTTCTAAACGTTCGAATCCAACTGCAGACTATCGTCTGTCGTCCTCAAACTCCCTCTGACTCTCCCATCAGTTTCTCTCAAGTTTCTAACTATATCTAGAACTTCCCATTTTCCATGACTTCATACACATGTTAAAACATGTGTCTTCTTTCACGTGTTCTGGACATGCGTGTCCAAACTTTTTCCTTTGTTTACAAAAGCAATTTTAACCTATATTCCCAGTAACCTATATTTCCAATATGTTAAAAACATGTTTATTAAATTATCTTGTAGTTGCATTCCTTAATTGAATTTTTCATAACAGAATTGACAACGCACATTCTTTTCTTTAAACTATTTTATCTCTAAGCTAAACAATGGTTTGTTTTACATTCCATTTTCTAATTCTCTCTCGTAATCTATTTCTAAAGCTAAGTTACGAGGATCGAATTTCGTCTATTCTATTTCATTTTCATTTTAACTAAATCTCTCTATTTTTATACTTACATGAAAAGGGGACAGCCCTTATCATGTAACAGGAGCTCTTCATGAAAAGTAATATACCTTCGATTTGTGTAAAATTGTAAGATCTATCAGAAATCAAATATCTCACAATTGTGAGTTTCTTTGTATATTTTAAAGACCTTTAGGGGACATAATATTTTTTATTTCAAAGTTACATTATATTAGATCCATATTACTTTAGTAACATTCGCGGAATTTCAATTTCTTCTGAAGCCTCGAATTTTAGACATTTAATCAAATCAAAATCGTGTAGTGAATTTTGATTAAAATGTGAATAAGGATTGTTATAAGGTTTAGTATGATTATATATTGAATTTAATATTCGTAAAGGTTATAAAAGTTGTGCAAAAATTATCTGCTGGGGAAATCCATTTTATCCGCGCTGGAACGTTCATTTTTCTAGTACACTCCCTCTCATATATATATATATATATATATATATATATATATATATATATATATATATATATATATATATATGCATGCTGCGTTTTGATGAATAATGCTCTCTTATTTTTTCTATTCCTATTTTCCAGCTTTTTGGACTTATTCATTTAAAGAATCGAACTGAAATAATCGTATGATTATTTAGCAACCCATTACATCCGTGAGTACGTGATACTGGTCGGCTATTATAGCATACTTCCACATTACAAATTCATAGAATGCTGTAATGAAAAACAAAATCGCTACAGGGCACACTAGTGTTAAAAGTAAGAATAATAGCGTAAAAACAGAAATTTTTCCAACTAGTAACCTTAACATTATCCTATTGTTCCTATTTACTTGCCTAGCAATCACGACAGAATTATACACAAGATTGATTTTTAATTGTGGTGAAAATCAACCTCCTCAAAAAGGGGTACTCTGGACAAGAACAAATATAAAGATTGTCTCCACTTACTAAGGAGAGAAAAGCTAAAGTGTAGCATCAGAACACATACTACCCTATAAGTATAAATAATATACATAACCTATTCTAACACTCGATAATCACACACAGTATAAAATTAAATCAACTTCTACACATAATGCTATCCTGCTAAAAACATATACATCCTCTTAGAATTATTGATGATCGCTCACCATTATAAAAATTGCACAATGGAACCATTAAAATTTTGCTACGGTTAGGTCTAAAAAATGTTTTTCAGAATTATTGCCATTTTAACACGCATTGATAACCCTTTACTTCCGTACACGTAACTGACATACAATGGACTTAAGCATATATTGCTCTTTCCTTGGCCAGACGGAACTCTCTTAACATGTAAACACAGCCTTGATTAATCAATGCGCACTGGTTGGCCATCGCCAAAGAGTATTTATTCCGAAAACCGTTCTTATCATCGGGAGTTTTTTTCCGAAAGGCATTTTCTTATTTTTAACCTCCCTGTGTTAATATCAGCCATCGGATAAAGCACCTTTGCAGGTGAAACAACAAGTGCACATTGATCCATTGGTTTGATATAAGTTATAAAACAATAATATTATACAAGGTACATTATATTTACTATTATTATTTGTTTTATATTTGTTTTTTACGATTTTTACTTTCTGAGGAGTATTTTATTATTTAGAAGATGTGTTAAAGCTAATTTTAGAAAATAATGCTTGCAGTATACCGAGCAGAAAAATACTGGCCGACTTGACATATACTGTCTTCGGTAGAAGGCAGATATCTCCCTCTGTTTTCGCTAAATCTAAAGAGTTAATAAATTATTTCTATATGATCACACAGTACCTGCAGCTTATCGCCCCAAACCAACACCGACCGCCAGTAACTAACAGTATTGACAATCAGACAGAGTGGCTTTCACTAGCTGCCATTGGAGACTGATGCCCGGCAGTGGATGCCAGATTATTTCATATGATGCCATGGCCGCCAGTACCGATTTTATTCTTTATCCGTCATGTTTCCCCATCCAACGCCAAAAACCGGGTTCTGCTAATTAATCATAAATTTATAAATATAAGATTTAATCCATGATAAAACTCGAACCATTAAAATGTAACATACCCTGTTTACGTCCAATTATAGATTTTTTGTAAATTTAAATTAATTAAACATTTTAATTAAAGTAACAATTCTGATTTTTATTCCATAACATTGTTTATCGCATGCAATTTATAATTTATTGGCGTTTTTTTTAATATCAATTGCATTATGAATTCAGGTTTAAATAGCTCCATCTAACTAATTTGAATAAGACATTAAACATTCAGTGTTTTTTTTTGTTTTTTTTTTGCTTCAATAAGGTGAGTTAGAATATTATTTATTTTCTGTTTGCGCCAATCGTTCCAGACAAGATGTCGTCTATTTCCCCAAATTTTTCGAGCATTTAATTACATATTAAAAATATATATTCATTATTATTACTGTATTTTCGCACAGGTTTATGCATATTTAATCGCACTAATGTTGTACTGTTTACTTAAAAGAAGGGTAATTGAATGTGTTTTGGTAATGTATTGTTACGTCATTGAAATTTGAATGTTAGAAAGCATTGCTTGGAATTTATAAAAATGTTTTTTTCAGTCTTCGTTTAATACACTCATCTAGCTGAAACCACTGTCAATAACTTTCCCCACTCCTTATATGTGACTAAATCAAAACGTAGATCCCATGGACGAATCTTGTTTCTTAGAACTGCACGCATATGGAAATCTCTTCCATATGCCTGCTTCCTATCTGACTGCAACTTGATTGTCTTCAAGTCCAACATAAACGAATTCTTGATGAACCGCCCCCTTAAGTAATCCAATTTACCAAATTTTTATTACAAAAGATTACTAGAATATGGGTACAGAGCCAAACGTGTTCTGTTACACACGGCAGAAAGTTTTCCTCTGTACCCATCGCTCACTCAACTACACTGAAAGAGAAGTATGAGGCGGTGGAGTATGTGTTGGAGAAAATTGATTATGATCAGCATAAGTGGTTTATTAGTGTTGATCTGAAGATTGGTGAACATTTTGTTGGGACAAAAGTCTGGCCTCCCCAAGTATTCATGATGTCTGTGCATCTGGGATAGTAGGGGCATTGTTCAGCATTTCACGAAAAATAATTGGCCTGTGCGAGAAGGAACGTCATCAATAGCCCTCTGGTGGACAAAGACAGAATATTCCTATTTACAATGCCTCCCCACCAGGGTGGAGAAAAGGAACAAAAATAAAAATTATCTCAGTCGTGAAGGATTTCTACTCCACTAACAGAGAACAGGAAATTGAAGTGTAGCATCTGAAGAACAGCTACCACACTTTGATCTTGACCCAAAGGATAGAATACTCTTCCCGCCATTGCACATTAAGCTCAGATTGATCAAGCAGTTTACCAAGACTCTAGACATGCATGGTGACTGCTTCATTTACTTGTGCCAAGCTTTTCCAGGATTAACAATGGAGAAGTTGCAAGCTGGCATCTTTGACGATACTCAGAGCCGTCAGCTCATTAGAGATCCAGAGTTTGAAAAGTCAATAAACGAAGCGGAACTGGAAACCTGGAAGAGGTTTGTTCTGGTAATGAAGAACTTTCTTGGTAATAAGTAGGCAAAAAGTTACACAGAACTTGTCAACAACATGTCGTTTGCTTTCTGGACTGCGACATGAGCATCAAGATGCACTGCCTATTTTCACATATGGACCGGTTTTCTGAGAACCTGGGTTTAATACGTGACGAGCTGCGGGGGAGATTCCATTAGGACATGAAAGAAATGGGGACCAGGTATCACGATTGTTGGGACGCAGTTGACTACTGTTGACTCTGAAGAGATACCTCTCTGCCGCTAAACATTCCAGGAGTTAGAAGAAAAGGAAATTCAATCCCTGAAGTTTAAGCAATGGTGACGCAACATGCAGTTTACGTTTACTTACCTTTTACAATGTCCACCATTCAGTTTACAGTAATCAATGTTTACATCGGGTAATTAATATATATATATATATATATATATATATATATATATATATATATATATATATATATATATATATCATTGGATAAACAGTTTTTTTCTTAAAAACCTTACTTAGAATGATGTAGGATAGTGTGTATTGACAACAATTAGCTGATAATACCACAAAAATGTAAACAATTTTGTCACAGAACCTGATTTTTAAAAATCAACTTAGCACACAAACTTGACTTGATCGAGAGAAACGGGTGCTATTTCCTGATTTAGCCCCAAAACTAGCCTAAATAACTTCAAAAGAAAAAAAAATGTTTTTTTTTTTATTTACTACAACTCTCATCAGACAAATATGATTACACGTTTACTAATAAGTTCACTCTTTGCCAAAATATATACTTATAATTCTTAGCTCTATTTTCGGAAAAGGTGTCTATGTAACGATGTTTTTACTTTGTTTTTTTTTTATCAGTCATGGCACAGATTTGGTAATTGACATGAAGACGCCCAGTTATCCAGAGAATATTAACAAAAAGCTTATTCGTTTGTGTCTCGGTTACGACAAACATTTCTTTGTGTTTTCATTAATTGTTTTATTTTAATTGTTGATTTGTTTCGAACAATGTCGCCTATTATTGTTTTTTTTCTTTACTTATTTTGAGATAAATCTTAAAGGATTACCAACGTAACCTTTGCAACTAATTTAATATTAGCTGCATTTATTTAGAATGTTAGTTCCCATTTTGAATTATCCAACGGTGCTAATTATATTAAAGTTGCCAGATTTAAATTGTGTTTATGTGGTGGAGCAATATACTACATTTAAACATTAGCCTACATGCCAAGAAGCAAACCATTTTGCGAATAAGCGCTTTTAAATGAATGCAAATATAAACTTATGCTTTGTAAAATAAACCATTTTAATTTTATTTATTCATATTAGAAATGCTGCGGGGTAAACGTTCGCGCTTGCCATTTATAAAAAACAACATTTATTTGTAATGTATTCATATCAATAGTGCTGTGTGACCTATGAAGGTATAGACTGTATCATCTACTCATAATATAAACAGCACTTTCTTTATTTCTTTAATTTTAAGTCCGTATTTCTTATAAGGAAATAATTACATGAATACTTCCGATGTCAAATGATCTTAAAATTGCGGGGAACAGATACTAGATTTTGATTTTAGTCAAAACGTCAAGAGTCACAAATGTCAACAATGAAAAAGAAATAATTTTAACTTTTTATTCATCCATACAAATTATTTTGAGATTTATGTCTGGGCACGGAGGGCCTAGTCTATAATACTATAAATGACTAGCTGGCCGCTCGGTGTTGCACGGTCGTGCAATAGGCTTAAACATGATATTTTAATTTATGCAGATAACGTATGTATTATCATAGAATTAATCGTCTATTGATCATTATACATTACAAAGAATAATTTGCCCGTTGGACTGATTCCCCCAACCCCAACCCCAAATAAAATGATAATGTCGTTTATCTAATTCCGTCTGTTAGTTTACAATGTCACATCAGCAGATATTTGGGCCTGATGATGACTGCCCTGGAAAAGTAACCTCTGATTAATATTTAGGTTTAAAATATGCAAACAAAGAAATTATTTGCAGCGATTTTAAACGGTACCTTTTCTTTTATAGTCAATTGAACTTATTAATAAGAAAAAAATAAAATAAAATCATCAGGTACACCCGGGCTTGAACTACGGGATAATTTGGTGTGTAGTTAAAAGCTCTTCCAATGGGCTATTTCTCCAGATAATAATAAATCGGTTTTCTTAAAGAGGAAGTTATTTGTGAGATTTTATTAGTTTCCTAGGCCAGTGTAATGTAAAATACTCCCCCTTAAAAATCTTTGTTTATATCTATAAGAGAGAAAGGCTATTTTGTAGATCGGGGTTTTCCCCATTTTAGAAAATGATTTGTTAGATTATATCATTTTTGGGGGGCCAGTGCAACGTAATTATTACCCTGTAAATATTACGAAAAGGAATTAAATAAAAGTAAATAAAATAGAGTCAGTAAATCAGTAAAATTGCCCTTTAAATATAATTCCTTTAGACGCCACCACAAACCAAACCTCAACATAGATTGTAAATACCTGCTAACAAAAAAAGTACATAGACATTTTATGATTATAACGTTTAAATACAAACCACACCCAAAACACCCACACAGATATAGTACATCACTATCTGACGTATTTTAGGATATTGTGAATCCACACGTAAAGATATTTGTTGATATGAAAATTCTGTATAAGCAAATCTTTATCTATCTATCTATCTCTCTCTCTCTCTCTCTCTCTCTCTCTATATATATATATATATATATATATATATATATATATGTATATATTCATAAGGCAAAATGTGTGTTTACGCGTGTGCGTGCGTGTGTGTGTAGGGCTTGAAAAAACTTTCGATGAGGCAAGGGATTTTCACAGGATCTGTATCGTTTTGAAGGATTGACACTTCGGACGACAAATATCGAAAAATCGGCTAAAAATATTCATTCCTTCATCCTCAACTGGACACTTTTTTACAGGATGTGGTAGAAACAATTGTTCCTCCATGACAATTAGTTTAAAGTTTATCAAAACCAACCCAATGTTATGTCGCGACCATGGCTCAGTCGGTTAAGTAGCAGTGACGTTATCTTCTGATTGCACGTTCGAGCAGAAACGCAAGATATTGTTTTCGATTTTTAAAGTTTTAATATTGAAACAGTGTTGTTTAGCCAGTTTCTTCGTTCTTTTTCCATCACGTTCGTTGTTTTTATCGGTATTTGTTTTTCTGAATATTTAAAGAAGTTTTAACATCGTTCGCTTACTCTTTATTTTGTATCATGTTCGTTTTTGTTCCATCACGTCGCTGATTTTTTTTTTGTTTTTTCCCCGATTTTTTTAGAAGTTATAACATCGTCCGCTTATTTGTAAGTGTATATATATATATATATATATATATATATATATATATATATATATATATATTAAACACGTATACGTATAATTAATTTTATTTGTTGGTTCAATAACGAAAACTTAAATGATTAGAAAATTATAAGGCCTCTAGGTAATATGGTAATTTGACGCCGTGATTAAAGCCAGAAGCGAAAAATAGACCTACGTTACACATACACATACAGACACACACTCACTCGCACACAGACACGCACACATATATATCCGCGACATATACCATACATGACATGAGCTTCGAGTCATACAAAGCAACGAATTTAGTGATTCTAGCGCGGGCTTTTCATGACTACAAAATGTTCGTCGACGAGAAGTTTAGTTATTATAGGCATATATATATATATATATATATATATATATATATATATATATATATATAATGGTAAGAGGGAAGATTAGCATAATTATTTTCCTGCAAATACAGAAATTATATGCATATAATATGTGTATATAATTTCTTTTTTCTTTACATATAATGTATATACGCATTAAACATATACATTATATGTATAACTATTACCTAAAAATTCGGCCTTCGCTAAACGGCCGAAACCTCGTCAAGTTTTTAGATTTTGGATTTTCACTCTTGTTCATAATTATATATATATATATATATATATATATATATATGTATATATATATATATGTATATATATATATTGTTTATTGATCTATATGCCTTGTTTTGTGCTGATCAATATTTATTTTTATATTCTTTCACAAACGGTATCTAGAACCAATCGTTCCTTCGCCGAAAACCGTAAAATTGACATAAAATCAAAACCTCCACAAACGAAGAATGGAGATGTTCTTCGAATGCCGCCCAAAATGCGTAAGTGCAGGAGTCCAGGATGTGTTATGTGATTTTTATAGGTTATTTCCGCGCAGCGTTATGAGTCAGCGCGATATTGTTAACACACATGAGTCATCCCATCCTCACATATTATTATTATTATTATTATTATTATTAAAATTATTATTATTATTATTATTATCAAGAAGAAGAAGAAAAAACCAGAAGAAGAAGAAGGGTTAGTTGAGTTTCTTGCTGTACTTTCTTCTGCGGAAGCGGTCGAATGAACTCTTATTCCGAAATTAAAGTGATTGCACGCAGTAACATCGGACGAGAACCCATTCCCATTCCCGATCTATGTAGATAGCACGAGAATGAACTTCGCACAAATGCTTCTGTCAAAATGAAACTCAAGCAAAACAATGCATTTGCAGTTAAAGTCTTTTAAATTGTATTACATTATGTCGCAGTGGAATCGTTTATTTATTCTTGCGAAATCTTTCAGGATATTTCTAAACGGCGATATATATTTGCATAAAACTATTAAAATAAATAGAACCACCCACGAGCATCGATCCCATAGGAAAGTAGATAGAATTCTAATCTATCAACTGTAAGATTGTTCGACTCCTTGCTTGGGACCGCCGCTGGTCTGCTCATGCTAGAAAGCTGTTTTATCCTGAAGCTGCCTCTCTGTGGATGACAATATATATATATATATATATATATATATATATATATATATATATATATATATATATATACTTAGGGGATTAGGACAAGAGTCTAACGAGCAGAGTATATTTTAATGTATTAGTACATTCATTAATAAACAGTTCTCGTTGTAATGTAGACATATAATAAGCTCGATAGGCCTATATATCCTAGAGCTATTTTAATATCAAATAAAATGATTGATAATTTATAATTAAAATTTAAAAACCTGAAAATCAGTTTCATAAGGAAGAACAAACAAATTCAATAAATTGTACGATCGCTTGGTGCTTTTATTGTGATAGACATTGAGTCTTGGACAATAATTTTATCATATAGTTTTTTTTGAAACAAAGTCTCCTCATCAGCAAATATATATATATATATATAAATATATATATATATATATATATTGTCATTTAAATAAAGATATATGTATATATTGTCATATGAATTAATAAATATATATATACACATTTATTTATAGTTGATTATGATGAATGCTGTTGTTAAGATAGAAAAATGTTATCGATTAGAAAATTTACGTTATAGATGAATTAATTATATGTGCATTAAATAGTTTCCAGGAGTGAGGCATTGAAGGAGTATATGTCATTCTAATTGTTATGTTTTTACCAAAAATGTTCTTGGGCAGTTTAGAAATTTTACAGACAAATAAATTAATAGCTAACAGATTTTGGAAAGGCCAATATACAATCAGTTTTTATTCATTAGTTACGTGACTGATGACGTAAAGAATTTTAGATGATGATTGAGAAAGACATCAACGAATTGTGGTTGCTTCAAGTGGGCGTTCGATAATTAAAATGTAGAACTGGATAACATCATGTCTTTTTATTAATAAGAAAATATCGGAAAATAAATGCTGTAAGTACAAGCAAGGCTTCTTCTGTGTCTTCATATTGCATTGTTTTTCAAGAATCTATCAACATAAAGATCAACAAGATGGAAGATGTTTCCCTATTTCCCATGTACAACCCATAGAATTGTATCGTCCTGTTATTGTTGTTATGAATGAACACGCATAAATACATAAAACAGACTGCTATAAATCTACAGATAATTGGAGATGATCACACGAAATACATGAACACAAATAGACGAAAAATCAACAGTTAATAGAGATTCGTATACCTTGTATTATATACGTCATGCATACATATAGTGCATATACACTCTTACCTGCTATTTAACATACATACATATATATATGTATACACACACACATATAAATATATATGTCTGTGTGTATATATATATAGTGGAAATGGTAATTAATAAAAACTGAAGAAAGTGCTCAATACTGTTGTAGAGCAAATATGTGTTTTATTTTTTATTACCGTATTTTTCCGTTGAGTTACATTATTGTTTCAGCTACTCGGCCGTGTGTATGTGTACGTGGAGACGGTTGACTGAACACTTGTTCTGAAATGAAAGTAAAATGAAACGATAAATTAATATTCCCGTGTATGTTGCTCGTAAAATAATGGACTTCTGCAAAAATAATCTTTGAGAAAAGAAGCCAAATCAACATCGCGCAACAATATTTAGATACAAGTTTATTTTCCAAAATATTATTATGCGTCTCATTGAAAAACATTATAGTATTTAAATTCGTAATACTTTTTTTCATATTTGTATTAATAATTCGTATTATTTGGATTATTCAGATTATTAATTTCATCTCAGATGTAATTTTCACAACGTGTCGGCAGATGTAACCTCTACCTCCTTTATGCATATTGTCTATATATTTTTTTTTCGAAACGCTTCAGAAATTTGAACAAAAATATTAAAAATAATCAAAGCACTCGACAAAAGTTGATCCGATATCTTTGTGAGTAGATTGGCATATCTAAACTAGTTGTTTGTGGTTTCAATTAAATAAACATAAATGACACATAAATGATACACGAAAATAATACATATATACATTTTTTCAGGTTAATTCTTTTCAGAAGTAAACCAACCGATGAAGTTTTAACGATGTTAATGTAAGTGTTCTCAATCAAAAGAGAATAGAACGATATATACTGATCTATTTCTTTTATATAAGCGTTAATAAGTTGCTATACATTCGTGACCATGTTTCGGTCAATGTCAGATCAATAGAGATATCTGTAGTAATTACGGACTCAACATTTGTATAAGCAATATCGCTCGAAAAGCTCTCTAATTACTTGTAAGTGGTTGACCGAAATATGCTCATAAATGCTTTCCTAAAACGATATATATATATAAAATTGGTATATTTAGACAGCATTTTTTCATTCAAGCAAATATTATTAAATACAACGGAGACATTTTGTCTTATAATTCTTTTTTTTAATTTTTCAATTTTTCATATTGTCTTTTTTGTTTCAAAATCAAAAATATTAATAAAGGATCCATACATGTTGCTGTTACGAGCGCTTTCGATTCGTCCACGAATCATCATCAGGTGTTAAAAATACAGGATTGCGAAAATGAGGATTAAAAATGAAAACTAAAATATATATAGTCAGTGATGAGTTAAAATAAAAGTCGATTAAGAATAAAAGTCGATTAAAAATTCGAGTTTTAAAACCAGCAAATTCATAGACACCATGTACGAAGTCCGTCCAACACGGACTACGCAAGACATTTCAGAACGTTACTGCTTTTTTGAAATGCAATGTCATTTATATTAGGTTGAAGAGTTCTAATGTAATTTTAAAATTAAATTTATTATCTATTATAGGAAATTTCGAACACAAAACCTTGTGGTTAAAAACAACTCTTCACCGGCGATAAAAACGTTGGAGCAAACCAATGTTGTGTATAAATTTAAATGCTCTATTGGAGAATGTAACTCCAAAAATAATACATACATTGGGCATACAACAATAACGTTGTCCCGGCGAATAACTATGCACCTTAACGACACAAGCGCGATTTACAAACATTTTAAAAAAGAACATAGCTGTCCCCCTCCAATGTTAGAAAAGTCCTCGTTGACAACACAAAAATTATACAACGGGAAAATAATGTAAAAAAATTAAAGATTCTTGAAGCGTCGTACATTAGAACTCTTCAACCTAATATAAATGACATTGCATTTCAAAAAAGCAGTAACGTTCTGAAATGTCTTGCGTAGTCCGTGTTGGACGGACTTCGTACATGGTGTCTATGAACTTGCTGGTTTTAACACTCGAATTTTTAATCGACTTTTATTCTTAATCGACTTTTATTTTAACTCATCACTGACTATATATATTTTAGTTTTCATTTTTAATCCTCATTTTCGCAATCCTGTATTTTTAACACCTGATGATGATTCGTGGACGAATCGAAAGCGGTCGTAACAGCAACATGTATTGATCCTTTATTAATATTTTTGATTTTGAAACAAAAAAGACAATACGAAAAATTGAAAAATTAAAAAAAAGAATTATAAGACAAAATGTCTCCGTTGTATTTAATAATATTTGCTTGAATATATATATATATACATATGTACATATTATATATATATACATACATACATACATATATATATATATATATATATATATATATAGAGAGAGAGAGAGAGAGAGATAAATAGGGGGGTAGTCACCAACAATGTGCATTTTTTTTACATTATTTTATGATTCCGTGTCTTGGTTTTTCATTGAGAATTATGTTTAGGTCATTGTAATAATGTTTTTAAATCATTGAAATCGTTTTTAACGCGTTTAAGACGTTCTATGAAGCGTCCTCTTCAGAAATTATTTTCAAAAAGTGTTGGAGATGTAAAAATAGCATTTTCGTAGTTCATTTGAAATGTTTCCAAGGAGTGGAGACGTGTAAGTGTCTACTATTGATTGGAATGTTCAATTTTCATTACTCTTTTATTGGGCTGAGGCGAGACCGACGAGATATATTATATATCAGCGGCCTCGGCTGTGGTCACTCCTGAGTTGTGCTTCTCTCTCTCACTCTCTCTTTCTGCTTGTTTTTTTTCTTTTCCTTTAAGGTTGGATGTGTATGTGTGTGCGTTTTACTTTATTGGTTTGAAAATATGTGGCTGTTTTATAGTATTATGAAGTTATTTGCTTCCCTAGGAAGGTGACTGTGATCCAAGGTTGTTACTAATGTGTATGTGTGAGGAGAGGGGGAGAACCAGCTCTTCTGAAATAAGGGTAGGGGTGCTTTCATTCTATTTTGTTATTTATTTTTTGGATTCTTAGATTTTAGTATTTTGATGTTTCGCTTCAATCTTTTCGGGTATTCTTTATATTATGTTTGTTTAGATAGAGGGGTGTATTTATAAATATGTATAGAGGATTTTGTAATGTTTCTATTTATTTGTCTCCCCATGTGGGTATGGCCAGACCCAGGATCGGTTCCTAGCGTGGGGAAGATCTCGTTCCCCAGAGGGGAGGGACCAATTGAAGGGGTATATGTATGAGAGGGGGATGATAGAAGGGATGATAGTTGTCTCAGTCATGAGAGATTTCTCCTCCACGTACTGAGGGGGAGCGAGGTGTTTGAACAGATATTATACTATGGTTCTAGGTGTTTTCTAGTGTTGTTGGTTTCGAGGTTAAGTAGGGTTGGTATTGTTCAGTGTGTTGTATTAGAGATAGGGGTGTTATGTCTGGGTGTGGTTGTATGCGCGCACGTGTGTGTTTTAATGTGTCGGTTCTTATTTATGTGTGGGTGTGTATATGTATATGTATGTGCATGTGAGTGTGCCTTGCATTTCATGTTTTTGTGTGTTGATATTAGGCTCTGTTCAGTTCAGGAGTGAATCTTGTGATGAAGTTTTTTTTTCCTGTGTAAGTAAATAAAAATACTTGTCTGTTTGGAAGATTGGCATTATTTTGAAGCTGTTTCCACTGCATGTGTGTACGTGTTTTGAAACATAGAGGTGTCTGTTATCTGCAATCTTGATGTTGCTCTTATGTAAGGCCACTCTATTGGTGAAATCTTTGGTGGCGCCTATGCAGGATTTGTTGAATGCTGTGCATCTTAGTGCATATACTACATTTATGGAGGTGTAATTTAGATCCTTTTTTATTTTGAATGTTTTTGTTGGGTTTTGAATGCGTATGTGTTACCTTCTATTATTATGTCACATACTCCACATCGCGGTTTGTTGCATTTTGTAACCTCTACAAAAACTCTGTAACCATTCAGAAATAAATTGCAGATTAAGGCAATAAATGTCCAGCAAACTATCAAAATATGGCCTCACATATTGGAATTTAATCGATTGTGATACGGGTTATGTTTCCGATAGGGACATTTCTTTAGGAAAAGAGAATCAACAAGATGCAGACAACAAAATATTGGTGAGCAATTCGTTCTGAAAATATGAAAAACCATGTTGAAGACAGGTAGAGGTGTAACTACTGACAATTTTTTCACAAGTAATGACTGAAAGTCTGTGGAAAAATGTTCTCACTTTGACAGGAACATTTAGGAAGAACAAACCAGATATTCCTAAATTCTTTCGCCCAAAGTCAGAACGTGACATTCAGTCTTCTCTATTTGGCTTTGCTCAGACTCTCACCCTTGTGAGCTATGTTCGGAAGAAAGGAAATACTGTTATCCTGCTTTCTACCCAACACCATGTCTAAAAATATTGAACCTAATGCTGATGACAAGCCTGCTATCATACTTACAGATAATGAAAAAAATTAGCAAAATAGCTAACTACTCCATACATCACAAACAAAATCGCTGAATGGCAGCAGAATGGATTCACTGGAGTGCAACAAAACAATTAGCAATTTCTAATGGTTATCCGCATGTCAATCCACAGTATGTTACACATGCTCCAAATGCCTTGACCAGATGTGTTTTTTTGTGACAAGAGACGCCAGACAACATTGTATTGCCACAACTGCAACAATGATCTGCAAGGACCATGGAATGCATTCCTTGCCCTGACTGCATTAATCAATGAATGAAACCCATGGTTGAAATCAATGTTTGAAAGTTTGTATTGCTTTTTTGATTTTCTCTGATGTCAAAAAATTCACGCCCATCGTAGGCAATGTGTGTAAAACTACCATCGTAGCGTAAGGGTGAATATCATCTTTGATGTTTTCCTTAAAGCGTTTTCTTGGTTTATGTTGTGGATGTTTTACTTGTATAACTTCACCATAAAATAGGCGCTTCGAAAATCTCTCGCCCTCTATCTTTGTCAGATGTCTAACCCACCTCAAGACTTCGTGGTTTAGTGCGGGATGCCCTTTTCTCTTCCCTGCAACGTTTCTCCCACAGAAGAGACGTTGCAAGCCTGTCTTTGTTTTATCGCTATTTCAATGATAGGTGCTCGTCTGAGCTCCAATCCCTCGCCCCCCCTCGCCAATCTTTCACGAAAAACACCCGTCTGGCTGAAACTAAAGTTAATAATTTTCCTCACTCCTTATCTGTGCCAAAATCCAAACGTAGATTCCATGAGCAAAGCTTCTTTCTTAGAACTGCACGCTAGTGGAACTGTCTATCGCTTGCCTGTTTCCCATCTGACTACAACTTGGGCGTATTCAAGTCCAACATAAACAAATTCCTGAAAACCGCACCCTTAAGAAAGACATTCTATCAAAACCCCCAATACTAATGATTACTACAATACTATCTCATTGATTACAGTACACGCAACAACTCTTATCCCTGAGTGGCGTTCAGGCCTTGATAAGTGGTGACCCCCATGTAATATATATATATATATATATATATAATCAACGTAGGATAATACGTCACTTCGCATGAGAACACCCGAATCAGCTGTAAAAGAGTACAACCTGATGCCAAGAATGTGTTTCAGAACTTTCTGGTGCACTCTCTCCATGACATTTACGTGTCTAACATAAGTTTCCCAAGTTTCAGAAGCGTAAAGCAGAGATAGTAAAATAAAAGATCGGTAGACACTGATCTTTGTACGAAGGGTTATGTCTCTGTCAGACAATACTCACTTCTCTCAGCTACTAAAAGCCTTAGTGGCATGCTGTATCCTCAGCCTCAAGGGTTTCCTCTCTGGCAAAAGTGCTACTCAAATACACGCATGTGTCAAACACAGCAAACCTCCGGTTGTTGACAAAAAATATTTGCTTCCACATAGAAACTACCGGGTGGACGTGTGAACATGCCCTTAGGTTCTTAAGACAAATCGTAAGCCTAGGAGACGACCTGGCCCCTGTAAACAGATCCATGATACCCTGCATACATCTCTAACTATGGGCCACGAGATCAGCATCATCTGCATAAAGCAATTCACTAACCAGGTTCTGAAATACCATTGGCTATGACAATAAATCAACTGTTTCAGTTTGAAAAGGCTCCATCAGGCAACAAAAACAGTTTCTGGTCTTAGTTGTAACAATACCTTTACTGTCGCCTAGTAAATTATGTTATATATCTATGTATATATATATATATATATATATATATATACATTTACAAGCACACACCCCCACACACACACATATATATATATATATATATATATATATATATATAACCGCAGTAATGAGCTGTGAAGGAGTGAAACAGTACCGCATGTGGAGGACTATACTGCTCCCTATATTGTGTTGAGTATATTGGGAAGTGATATACAAATTACAATTAGCGTATGAAGCAATGCCCTTTGTTTAAACAAGCTGAAAAACAGCGAAACAGTACTGTATGTGGATGATTATATATATATATATATATATATATATATATATATATATACTAGCAGGGGTGCCCGGCGTTGCTCGGGTATGCTGTGCAAAAAAAGCAAAAAAACAAAAAAAAATGGTCAATTTTTTAAAACTTTGACCCCTATTATGACCCCTTAAAATTTATAGTTTCGGGCTCAAATCACTTTATTAAGTTAGATCCAGGTTCAAGGAACCTATATCTAAAATTTCAAGTGTCTAGACCCAAAATTGTCGGAGGAGTTTGGTAGAGTTCTTAAAGGTCAAATCGTTTAAATTTGACCCCTTAACAGCCAAATTGCTGGCTGACACCCGTCACATCGATTTCCCAAATCTCAGTACCCGGTATTTCAAATTTCGAGTCTATAGACTAAAAATTGACAGAGATATTGCGTAGGGAAATGTACACAGACAGACACACACACAGACACACAGACAGACAGACACTTTCACTTTTATAGATATATAGATATATATCAATTAAGGTATTGAAAACGGCCTTGTAAGTAAAATTATAAGCACTGTCTTTTTTCGTGCAATAATTATTTAAACACATTTGCATATCATTTAAAAACGTCGCAAGTCAAAATGTTTAATGCAGTCCAATTGTTATCTACGTAGTTTTTGTTTATCTGTTGCTTGAAGTCAGTGGTGAAATTAGGTCATGTTGAAGAAAAAACAAAATGTTATTCGTTTATAAATGATTACATATATACGTATATATATATACATATATATACATACACATATATATACATATATATATATATATATGCATGTATATGTATAGATATACAGGCACTGTCAAGAATTGTAAATGTCAACTTAATTAAAGGAATAAATTATAAGAGAATCAACATAATGAATTACAGATTATAGCCCTTTGTCATTAAGTAATAATCTTGACCGTTTTATAGCAGAAAAGTTTTCTCTACATAGGAACCCCGTATGTTACACATTTTTCTCATCGTTTAATGCAGCTCTGAAGACCGTTTATAGGAGGCTTTTGGTTCGTTTTCTGAACACGACGTTTAATTTCAAATCAAGCCTGCATCATCCGGAGCACGCTTTTTTATATTAAACATATTCTATAATTGAAAAGAGATAAAAGTCAGAG
>NC_136488.1:77438740-77498740 GCF_053919585.1 Euprymna scolopes | reverse complement strand
TAAGGATATTATGTAATGTCAATTGGATCATTGAAATTAGTTGATAAGATAGTCATCCGGCAATTAATATCGTTTCTCCTTTTTTATATGTTTAGCAAGAGGTTGAAGTTTTGACGATTTTCATCTGTTCCAATTTGGAGCAACTAGTCTTACAACGGACAAAACTGTTTTTGAACCACGTTTAGTTAACAGAAAATATTAAAAAAGAGAGGAAAACATATTTTTTATCGTGTTTCAAAACAATCTTATCTGTTTATTTAAAGCCTCTGAATTTTTAATGTTGCTTCCAAGAACGTTAATACCAATTTTTATACGTTTAAAATGACCACACGCTCGCGCCGAATATTTCTAGTTCACCACCTGCGTTTAAAAATAACAGTGTCATGCCTTCTACATAGCAGAAGAAAACGCGTCTTCCTTGCAAGAAACTAAAAACAAACACACAAACAAACAAAATAAATCTTTCTGTTCCTTGATGATGGACCCGATATCATCTGAAATTAATAAGAAATTTTCAATTTAAAAAAAAGTGGGGGGAGAAAGATTGACAACCTTTTCCTTTTTTTTAATAAAATGATTGCATCTTAATGTGTTCCAAAACAGTTCTGTTTCTTTGCTCAACGTTTTTAGTTATTAATAATGCTTCAAACCGCTTTAATACCATTTTTCTGTATACATATTATTTTTATTTCATTTTTATCCTTTACAAATGATTTCATAGACAAAGCTGGATATTTCAATCAATTGTGCGTGCATATTTTTCCTATCGGTGATAGTATAATTAAATAGATTAGATCCAGTATTATTTAAACTTAGCCTAGTCTTTTACTAGGCTCTAATATCCACGTAACGTTTTGCTGAAGTATGATTACCAAAAATAAGTATTGTGAGTCAAATGTTGAGTCATTCCCTAACCGTTATCATCCTGAATCGACACTGCTTTATTTAATTAGAAAGGAGAATGGCCGGGTGCCTTAAATCAATGCGTGAGATTTCCTCAAATGGTCACTAATATTAGTACGGACCAAGTTCAACGTAACCGAAGCGAGATGATATAGAGCAAACCAGGGTATTGTCGGTATTATGCCCTATTTGTAGAATGTGGTGGTAATCATTAAACGAATTACACTATCTGTAAGGTAGATATAAAAATTAAAATGACCTTTGTCGTTGTGTTATCAAGATTAATAATATATCTTGAAAAAAAATTCGAGAATAACCTTCTAGCAACCTTCTTGTTATTGTATTTTTTTAATTTGTTCACGAAGATTCAATCGAAAGTCGAAAGTCTTCCTCAAGGCGAGATCAATTATGAATACGAAAATTCCGCCATAATCCAGCCTTCCGATTGGTTAATTAACGAACAACAATGGCGCCCTGTCTCACGGCGTGTCAAGCACACAAGCAAGCCGCTATTGTCTCTTCGCAGTCATCTTAGCCATAAAAGATAGGAGAAGAGAAGCACCTGTTCGCGTCGGTGAGAATGAAGAGGAAAGAAATTAAAAAAAAGAAAAATTAATAGAATTATGTGATTTTGTTATCTATAGACGGATAGAAAAAATAGAATGATAATTAAATTAGTATTTAGAGAAAGGCACCTAATGTTTCACCAAATGTTAGAAAAAAAGACAAGGCAATTAAAAGAGAGATATCTAATGAGAAAACAAGCCGGGAATGAATGAAGAGATTGAAAACGATAAAGAGAGAGGGTAGGGTGAGAAAAACAGATACATTGAACAATAATTGCTTCTATACCTTAAATCCACTAGTGTTTCATGCTTGGGCAACCATCAGTGCTAGAAGTGACGAATGCCGCTGGTCGAATGATTCGAACACTTAGGCACCCGCTAAATGTAGCAGAACGAAAGGAAATTTTTATATAAATAAATCTCAACACTAACTTAGTAGACCCAGAATGATCGAGCGACAGGAAGTTACAGTCTAGCAACAAAGCAAGCTGACCGACCGTTTTTAGTTCCCAGGGTGTATTCAACACTTAAAATTCATTTCTCAGTTAAGGGATATATATATATATATATATATATATATATATATATAGTTATTTTTTTACTATAATAATTAAATACCTACAGACACTAGTGTTTCATCCTTTCGGGATTCTTCAGTGCAGGGTGTCACGATTACTACCAGTCGAACGATTCGAACCCCGCGACACGAGACATCTCTGGCTCGATTAGCGGAGGCCGTATCCATTCGGCTACCAATAACCGTGTGAAATAGCGTTGAATTTTAAACATTTTAATTTAAATGTTCATTACGTCAGACAAACAGTGATCAAATCGTTATACGATGATCTAAGCATAAGAGCTAAATTGACCGAATTTTAATTCAACTGAAAGGGCTCAACGATAAGAAACGAATTTCTTAAAGGGGCTGTCATAGTTATTTTTTTACTATAATAATTAAATACCTACAGACACTAGTGTCACATCCTTTCGGGATTCTTCAGTGCAGGGTGTCACGATTACTACCAGTCGAACGATTCGAACCCCGCGACACGAGACATCTCTGGCTCGATTAGCGGAGGCCGTATCCATTGGACTACGAATGACCGTGTGAAATAGCGTTGAATTTTAAACATTTTAATTTAAATGTTCATTACGTCAGACAGACAGTGATCAAATCGTTATACGATGATCTAAGCATAAGAGCTAAATTGACCGACTTTTAATTCAACTGAAAGTGCTCAACGATAAGAAACGAATTTCTTAAAGGGGCTGTCATATATATATATATATATATATATATATATATATATATATATATATATATATATATATATATATAAGAAATTGGCTATCCTTTACTTTAAAGAACTCCAAAATTTAATAAACTGCAGGGGCGAAATAGCAAACCTATGGATACACAAAACAAAATGTACCTTAGAATAACGAAAACATGCTGTCATATATATATATATATATATATATATATATATATATATATATATATATATATGTGTGTGTGTGTGTGTGTGTATAAATATATATATATATGAATAGATAGATACACACCCAAACAAACACATACAGACACACAGACAAACGCACACACACACACACACACATATATATATATATATATATATATATATATATATATATATATATATATATATATATATAAAATATATATGGCGATTAAGCTACACTGAATATTCCGCGTTTCATCCACTCTAGGACCCCTCAGGCTTATGCGCATAAGCCTGAGGAGTCCTAGAGTGGATGGAACGCGGAATATTCAGTGTAGCTTAATCGCTATATATATTTTATAAATTAATAACTAGCTCTACCTACGTATTGAGCAGTTTTGAAGTAAATACTTAAAGTTTACGCACAATTCTATACTTTCGTATATTAATTTTATGTGAGTAAATTAAGTAGTTATATATATATATATATATATATATATATATATATATATATATATATATATATATATATACTAGACTAGACTACCCGTGACCCGTTGGGTTAGTATGTTATATTAGCTATAGAATTCAGATAGGAACGTGAGACTTGTGACGTAAAGAAAATAGTTTGTTTTTCTTTGACATAACAGAAACATTTCTATAAAATATATTAAAATGAAAACAGAATATAGATACATTTCTATGGATCGGTCTGTTCATTATAATTGATTATTTTTTTTTTAAAAAGTACAGTTACCGAATTATAAGTGGTTGGCCATACGTATTGGTAAATGTGCACTGAACAGATACCATAACACTGATTATAGTTAAATTCAAATTTTGATATAGCTGCTTTTTTTACATCGTTCATTTCTGTATTATCTTTAAGCAATTTAAAATCACAATCTTCCGATGTTATATAATAATTTCGAAATAATAACGTTAATATTTCAGCGTCCCAATTGTTCTTTTGTTTTTTTGTTTATTTTAAACCTCACTCTTCCCATGTTCAGTGCGCTGGTCATGCGCGCATGCGTAACCATATGTCGTAAACCGGGAACTGGGTTGCATACACTGTTACAAGGTCATTTGAGTTTTAAAATCATATATATATATATATAAATATATACACACACACATTACATATATATATATATATATGTGTGTGTGTGTGTGTGTGTGAGTGTGTGTGTGCGTGCGTGAGTGTATGAGTGTGTGTGTGCGTGAGTGTGTGTATGTGCGTGAGTGTGTGAGTGGGTGTGTGAGTGTGTGTATGAGTGTGTGTGAGTGTGAGTGGGTGTGTGAGTGAATCTGTGTATGTGTGTGTGAGTATGTGTGTAAGTGAGTGAGTATGTTTGAGAGTGTGTGTGTGTGTGTGTGTGTGAGAGAGAGAGTTAAATTGTGTGTCTGTGTGTGTACATCCCTACCAAATAACTCTGCCAATTTAAAATAAACATCCATGAATATGGCGGGGGAGTAAAAAAAAAAACGAAAAAAAAGCGGGGGAAAAAATTACATAGAAACTAAATTAAGTAGTTTTTTTTTCTTTTTTGCTTTCAAAAGGAAGGGCTCAATAACTTATTAAAAATAGTTTCTAGAATGTTTAGATGAAAGAGTGAGTGAGGTTTACTCATGATCGTAAATATGTCAGCAATTAATCGCATGGCATACGTATGGTTATTTATGAGGTGATCGAAAATCGAATAACAATACGCATCACTCAGAAGATCCGAAGGTGAAATTTTTGCATACCGAATTTTTGATGATACGTGATGTTTCAAACGTGAATCCAATGTTTGCGATGCTTACCCAACGTAGTGCGCGCTGCAACTACATTTGAATTAATAAATAACAGAATTATTATGGTGAGGGGGGGAGAACATCTTTTCAAATAGACGACAAGATAGGTCTGGTATAAATAAACAACACGTGGATTCGATGCAAAATAACATCGTTGGACAAAGAAATTTGCTTAGCAAAACGGTCACTGGTAGTACCTAGCCAAGGGAGAGGAAGGAACACAGGACATCTATTAGCTGACAATTTCTTTAGATTTGTAAAACTTGGAAACTTTCTTATTAATAGTAGTTTCAACAATATCTAAGGGGTAACCATTGTTACAAAAGGTCTTCGTAATGAATTTAAGCTCATCATTCAGATTAACTTTAGAACAAATCATTAAGGCCATATATGCTAAAGTTTTAATTAAATTAACTTTTTTGATTTATAGGGCCAAAAGAGTCCCAACGAGTATAGATACCGGTAAATGTTGGTTTACGATAAACAGAAGTAAGAAAACATGAGGATGTCTTGGACACAAGACATCCTCGGTGTGATCCCTTTTAATCATCATGTTGATTGGTCTATAGTTAGTCACAATTAAATGTTGTATCCCTCCCCTACAAAAAAAAGTTTTCAAATATTTTAAGACCAGGTACGCACCTGATTTAATAAATAGATTAAATACATTAATAAAAATAAAGAAAATAAAATCCGGCAAATAAGACCTTTTTAAATCCGTGTTTGAACAAGAAAGTTTGTCCCGCTTTTATTTTGTTGTAAAAAAAACTCCAGCTAAGTTCTATCCTGGACAAAAAATTGAAAGTGAGTTCTCCAATTTTTTTGTAAAAACTTTCTTGTAATCTCGCACGTCTAAACAAAAAAATATCATGAAATGTGGAAAGATTTGGTTGGCACTTTGTAGTTTTTCGACTAAATTAGGTTTTCAAAATATGTTGAAATAATTCCCGAACGTAGCCTTTCTAGGTTAATGTTAACAAATCAAAAGAATTTGCAACATGTGATTTTCAACAATATGGTTGCTCGATGAACCCGAGTGTAATTCAGAACGTCCTATATCTCTCTTCCGCTCAGTTTTCTGAGCTTGAACTGAATATTCTTTCTCACAGCTTGGACTTCTGCGTTCTTACCATACCCCCAAAGCGTGAAGAGATATATGCTGATTTTTTTGTTCAATTAGAATGACTTTCTCCCGTTTCCGACTCTATGGTCAGTGATCTTAACGCGAAGCTAAATGACGTCGCACATTCATATGCTGGCCATCTAATTTCGTTTTGTGAATCAGAATGGCGAAGTGAACATTATCGTACAATAAAGCACTTCGCCATAATAAATCTGTAGTCATCACAAAACCCGACAAAGGTTCTGGTGTTGTCATAATGGACCACCAGTATTATGTCAATAAAATGATGACTTTCCTGGGGGACATCTCTAAATTTGTTAAATTAGGTCAGGTAGATACACATGAATCTACTATCTCTATCGAGACAATTTCCAAAAACGATTTGCCAAATGGGTCAAAAAGTGGTGTTCTTCCCACTAGCATTTCTAGTTTAATTCGATCCATAGGTTCTATTCGCCCCTGTTTATATGGCTGACCTAAGACCCAGAAAATGCGGTACCGTTGATACCCATATTATCAATGATAGGATCTTCTCAACACAAGTTATCTAAATGGTTGAGAAGTATGTTAGAACCCGTTTTGGACGGTTATAGTTTATTTTGCATTAAAGACTCTTTTACCTTTGCTTACTTTGTGCAAAATTATACTCATTCTGACAAATATATGTGTTCCGTTGATATTTCTCGTCCATTTACTTGAATCCCATTTTTAGAGACTATTAGTATTTGTGCTGACACCCTATATCGGAGTACAATTCCAACTCCCCCAATTCCAGAAAATATTTTTGTGGAATTGATAAAATTCACCACTATGTCGGCTGAATTCATTAAATGATATTATGTACAAACAGACAGACGGTATGGCCATGGGTTCCCCATTGGGACTAGCGTTGGCTAATATCTTTGTGGGTTTTCATGAACAGAGTCTATTGTCTGGTTCATACTAACCAGACATTTACTTTCGTTATGTTGTATGATGCAAAGATGGCAGCTACTGTAGTAGTGGGTCCTTGCAATATTATCTATCATTAACTTTTTCGAAGTAACGTCTTAAATTTTATTGATTTTTTTTATTTAATAAAAAAAATATTGCCAATGTGCCCAACGATTAGAGAATGCTGTTGACGATTGATGGATGTAAAAAACAAAAACAAAAAAAATAGCAAAGGAACTTGTAGAAAAAATACATGCACTGATAGAAGAGAATCATTATCTATCTCATCTAATGTGAACTCGAGAGACGTAATGAAAGCGTCAGCTTCACTATTGTTGTCACACTAGCAAAGTGCCCATCAAGATAACAATGTAAAGCTATGGTTTTTGAAAACCAGACAGTAAATCATCTTTATGGAACTCTACAAAGATATTTGCCAAAGTCGGTTCTTCGTGTGAACCCAAAGAAATATGATATATTTGCCTGTTCAACCAGCATAGTGTCAAATTTGATTCGTTCCACTAAAATGGCATCTGCAATAGGAGGGTTAAGCAGTTGACTATGATATAACGATGGTCTCCAAAGCGAAACATGGGAATAGACTAAAAATAA
This sequence comes from Euprymna scolopes, assembly GCF_053919585.1. Taxonomy (NCBI): domain Eukaryota; kingdom Metazoa; phylum Mollusca; class Cephalopoda; order Sepiida; family Sepiolidae; genus Euprymna; species Euprymna scolopes. The sequence goes on along the minus strand of NC_136488.1, from coordinate 77,491,340 downwards.
AATAGCACATAGATTTGTCAGTGTAAGTATAGCTCTGCATCAACTTAGATAATGTAAATGAAAATCCTGTAAATAACAAACACTAATATTCGAAACTGATCTAAAATAGCGGTAATGTAGTTGGGTAACTGGCTGAAATGAACCGATGATGTGAGTTATATCTACATCCAGTTTTCATGGGTTTTATTTAGACCATATGAACGAGGACCAATAGAACCAATAGGTCATATTAAATTCGAGAAGAGCGCTGGACAAGCTTTATTCTTAAAAACGTCAATCCTCATTTCTCAAGAAGTAAAACGACTAAACCTCGAACATAGTAAATTCCTCAATATAATAAAATCATTTAGTAATGTGTTACAAATAATATACTATGTTAGTAACAGCAAAATATGTTCAATCAATTGTATCACATCTATTGCGGAAATAATGCTACTATGAATGATAAAAAATCTGGGTAAAATAGCAGTTCATGTTCAATTAATCGTAACGTACCTAGTTTGGCCATATACGCTGTAATAATAATAAAAATGAAGAAAAAGAAAAATGGGAAAATACAGACCTATCAGAGACTGAGGATGAAATTAGCTAGCTTGTGGAATTCCCAATGATTTTAAGAAACGGTTCAATTTCTTTGGAATCAAGTAAAACATCACCAGACTCCAGAAGGCAGTTCTGCTTGACAGAGAAGACATCTTTTTTCCTTTTTATCTTACTCCTTGACTTTGCTCACTAGCTTTAGTGAAAAAGTCCGCTTTTCAGTGAAAAAAAAAACAGGTGTAAATCACGACAACACTGAAGTTAACGAATATAACAACAACAACAACAACAACAACAACAATAATAATAATAATAATAATAATAATAATAATAATAATAATAATAGGGCAGGTACCATATTCTCTGTAAAATAGTAAAGTAGTGGTCAATTTATCGTATTCAAAGGGAATATATGCCGCAAAACGATACACTTCTGCGTTGAAACTGGTTGCGTCGCAATTGGAAAATGTTTTTACTTTTATGAGAGTAACCTGAAAGAAAGAGGATGAGATATTGCACCGGGGAACACGCATCATTTTGGCATGCGTGTTTAAAACAAAATTGCACCCTCGGGTACGGTCGCTTGATCATGCAAACGAACAAAGCAAATCATGTGATGTTGTTCCAATGTGATTATTGAAATGAATGCCTATAACGCAACTTCCGACGGTGAACGCATTTTGTAACAGCTGTGCCCAAGAGATAGAGATAAAGAGGAGAAGAGAGAAACGTGGAGAGGGTTGAGTGAAAAAATAGTGAATAAGAAAATATTGCTGTCACTTTTCTGCATTTGATGGAGTCGGGTATTGACTTCAGCAAATTTTCCAGTCGTGTGTGCGAGTGTTAGAAAGAGACAGAGAGAAAACGATTGAAACAAAATAATAAAATAAATGAGAATGCGAGTCGGTATATGATTACGCTAATACTACTATTACATATATTATATAAACTTGGTATCTGACTAGAGTCATTGGAAAACATGCGAGTATAGAGTGTAGTGTAGAAAAAACATCGAACTATACTTGCAACATATTTACAGAGCAACAATGAGCAAATACATTTACTTTAATTATAAAACCATATATATAAATACCTCATCGCAAAGGTTGGATGCGATAAGGTCCATGATATAAAACTATTAATATGCCAATATGTAAAAATAAGTTTCAATAGAACATTTACTGCCTTGGTTGATACATGAGTAGAGTTAGACTTTTCATTAGAAATAGAGTGATAACTACTTGTCCCAGGAATTACTTAAGAGACAGGTGTCAAATATGCAACGTTAATTTTTCCATGCGCATTCAATCGACAGAACGGGAAAAATCAATTGAGAGCTGGAGAAAATTAAGGAATGTTTTATGTGAAGAGAAGTATACTGTCAGAGAAGAGATGTAAAACCAGAAGTTGTGTTCAAATCCAAGTGAATTTCTGCAGTTGATTTTGATTAATATATATATATATATATATATATATATATATATATATATATATATATATATATATACATATATATTAAATTAAAAATCAGTTTCATAAGCAGGAACAACAAAAAAATCAATTATCTGTACGATCGTTTCGGAAATCCGTGCTTTTTATTGTGGTATACATGAAGTTATGTAGAACAATTATAAATAGTTTTTTGGTAAGCAAGGTCTCCTCATCAGCAAATTTAGGAGGGTTTTTATTGAATTTAAAAGACACCATAAATAAACCTAGCATTAAAAGTAAGGCAGATGAATCTGAAAAAAATTGAAATAAAAGGTTTGGATTTAAAATTTATAAGAAAATTAATATGGGTTAGAGATAGAAATAAGTAGAGAAAAATATATATTTTTGAATTTACATAATAAATTTGATTTAAAAATATATAGAGATAGTTACCTTTTAATTTTTCTTTTTTTGAAATCAGGAACTGTGTTTAATTGTGTATATATATATATATATAGACAAATATTATTGAATAGCACGGAATTATTCTGTTTTACAATTTTCCTTTTTATCTTCTCCAATCTCCGAATAGTCCTTTTTGTGTTTTTCTCGAAATTGTATATGTTGGATCCATACATATATATATATATATATATATATATATATATATATATATAAATATATATATATATATATATATAAATATATATATATATATATATATTTGGACAAATTCCTAAGAGGACTGAGAATGTAACATTATTTATTCTAAAAAGGTGTATAAGAGCACATTCATTCGAAATACTTTAATCAAGTACGAGGATCCAACACTCCTGCAGTGTAACATGATATATGTATCGTAGCAGTAGTGCAGATCAATTAGTTAGGTTTATGTAAATGTAAGATAGGCTTCCGGTTGAATTATTTCAAGTATTGCGACAACCATTTAAAACGGTGCTATTTTCACAACATTTGCGTCGATGTAACCTCAGTTCTTCCGGCTGGTATACGTGCCTAGATGTAGAAGTAATACTATGTTCACCGGCTAACACGGTGAAGACCGTAGTTTTCACCGGTAAATGAGTATAATCTTAGGTGGTGTAGATTCGGAACACCAATGAAAGTTCAATGGTGTAGTATTGGTAGCTTCTACAATAACTGGGTTGATGTGAGACTTCTGTACTTTCTGCCGCAATTGTTGCTGGCAGGTAGAGCACAAAAATATATATAAAAAATATAATTAAAAACAGAGGGCGCAACTCCACGTCTCCATAGAATACACGCAGCGCGGGTCGAAACTCACGGCCGCTAGGTTGGCCAATCTCTCTCCTGCCTATTCTCTACTGAAATAAATTAATTTCAATTGGTATCATTCATTCATGGGGTAGTCATAGAGGACTTCAGATGTAATCTTGGATTTTCATTTATGACGATTAATTATTAAATAACTTTTGAGTACAAGAAAAATGTTATTTTTACAGTTTTGAACAAAAGAAAAGAAAAATATGCAATCTATTTTAATTTTTAAAAGCAGTTTGCTTCGACCGTAACGGGAACTTTTTTAGACAGCAGAGTGTCTCTTCTTTCTTTATCTGGCAGTCATTCGTCGGAGGCGTTGCGCGGGTGGAGTGGGCAAACCTGATTGTCAAACTTATCTAGAAATTTCAGCTCTCGACTCACGAAAAACCGCTGTGCGCTTTTTTTGTTGGAAAGTAGCGGTGTGTGACTTGAGGAGTCTGAAATTATCATTCAGAAAATGAATCGTCATTACGTCAAACTTGGATTCGCCCTAATTGCCTAATTGGCCAATTCACTTGTCCATATTAATTACGTTATTTTCCGCACATAAATTAATTTACTTTTCCACATTAGTTTTTTCAAACGGCGAAATCTTAAAAGCCTTGATCTCAGAGTCATATCAAAGAAAAGCATTAATATTCGACACTGCAACGATTTTCCCTCACGAAAGAGTATTATTATTAATGTTTTCGAAGTTATTTTTCTTGCATTTTGCATCACCACTCAAACAGATCAGCAAGACCACCCGGTTATTATCCGGGATTGCTCATATAAAAAAGCTTAACCAGCTCTAATTTACTTGTTTATTAGGTTATTTTCTACCATCACAGGTTGATGAGTCACAGTTTATATAATTATAGATTACTATCAAGTGAGAAAGCGCATATATCTGTAGTAACTACAGTCTCTATGGTAAGCTTACCAGAATCTATGTGCTTATTTATTTTTTCTCTGAGAATACCAGGCATGAAATTAAATGATGGGATTCGCAGTAAGGTACTCTTAGCCATGACAATTTGTTTTTGGAAATGTTATATTAGTTGTCTAATGAAATGACTTGTCTTTGAATAATTATGTGTGTCTATATATTGTGTAATTAAAAATACAATGAAACATCTTCCTATTTTAGTCAACAGCTTTTCTAAAACTATTATTTGTTAAATGTTTAAATGTTAAGAGATGCGAGCTTCTCATATATGAGCTTTCATTTACTCCGATGGAGATGAAAAAAAAATCTCTAAATTTGCTATCTGACCCACTCAAACTAATCACACATTTATATAGTCAATGCTTTAATTTAGCTAAACTTCACGTCGAATCTGTCTTAACTCTAGAATCAGGCCTCTAAGCATGATAATTTCTTTAAAATATAATAACGTTTATCTTTATATATATATTTTTTTTTAAATTAAACACATTTTATACGGTGTTTTTTATATGTATGATATTGTGTTCACTTAGAGGAAAATCCTGGTGTCTTTCCGTAAGTTCAATGGATTTGAATTAGTATGTGTGTAAATATAGATGCGGGTATAGTAAACACCTGATGTATGTGACGTCAGCGATAACATCGAAGAGGGAAGATATAGAGTCACGTTCTCATTTGTAAAAAGTAGACGAATAGGCGTCTAAAATGTAAGGATACATATCATAGGCTTTCGCTGCTTCCCTCCCCTGTTATTTCTTCTAATCTTTGTCTCTTTATTTCTTGGGAGTTAATCAAACTGAAATAATAAAAAAGATATGCACATTAACAAAAATCAGTAGCCATTAATACGATAATTGTAGACATGAAGGATGGATAAAAATATAATAGAATTAAATGAACATGTGAAATAAGATTATTTAATATTTCTGTCTATCCACGCTGATGAGGCTTCAAAAGTTAAAATGCCTCTTGTAGTTAATAATCTTTTAATGACATACACATTCACCCATAGGTCAACCACGCCGATGGGTGAAAAATACGGCTATATTTTATAATTCTTTGTAAAAACGCATTGAATCCTTATTGGTATTGACATAAACACAAATTAATCTTCCCTTTATCTTCGGGTTATTTACATGAAAGAGTTCAACGCAATTATATAATTGTAAGTAAAATCTGTCCCAGAAGTTACTGAAAGAATTTGAACTTAAATAGCTTCTTTATTTTTGATGATATCTTTCTGTAATTTTAACACTCCCTGATTAGACATTTGGACATTTAAAATAAAGGCAAACTTCAAGCAATTTCTATTCATAAAGAATCACATATTTACAGATTTTTGCTCTTTCTAAAACTTTATTCATGACAGATTGCAGAATCTTTAGGTTACGGTTAATCTTTCCTATTTCGTACCTGATGTTTGACTTTGATTCTTGCAGGCTTTGGGTTTGTTTCAAAATGCTGTGACTTGGAATGTCTCTTACATGAAAATGCCGTCGATAGGCTCTTTTGTTCAAAACAATTTGCTCCTGATTTGGTAAAACAATTTAACACCTTTCGTACGTTGTTCAATGCTACATTTATCCATAAGTGATTCCCAAAATATTATCTATAAAATATATGAAATAAAGAAAACAATAATCATTAACGGTAAAATGACAAAGATTTTGACATTTCAGTGAATTTTTAGGCACTATGTATTTATATTCTTGATTTTTATATTGTTGATTCTTATATTGTTGATATTAATATTGTTGATGGTTCAAATTGTTCTGTAATACCGGTCACAGAAGGATGTCATATTGGTAAGTATTAGTCCAGGATCCCTTCTTGACAATCCGTTCGGGCATGTGAGATTTTATCTCTTGGGTTGAATCCTGTGTAGTCTATGGAGGTCTAATATCCAATGCATGGTCTCTCCCTTTTCAAGAAGTCTATTTGTTTGATAACTACTAAAAGTTCCTTAACCGATAATTGCTAACGGGCTACCCATCCAACGTATCTCAAGTCTTGTGACATGTTTCGCTTCACCGATAAGCCATAAAAGACGACACATGCATCTATGGATTACACTATATTATATGAAGGACAATACCCCCCCACACATATATGTGGGTAGGCGGCTTGAGAGAAATATAAATAGAGACTGTTGAAAGGTATACAACACAAGGACAATATTTCGCTTCATGTACATAAGCTGTGATGTTAGTTATAAAACCCTATCGCAAAATATATATAATTACCAGTACGCATTTTACAATTCTGAACATGTTCCCAAAATTCTTTTTTAAAATATATTAGCTCCACTTGGGGTTGACGACAGAGCGGAGTAAATGAGAAATTTATATTTTACTCTGGAAATAGAATCTTAAAACGCCATATGTTTTCTAGGCTACTTTCCAAGTAATTTTTTCAACCATAGATTTCTAATTTGCAACCATATGTGCGGCAAAGCGGCCAAAGCAACCCAAATCCCCTTAAACGATATTCTCCACTCTGCCCCGCCCAGGGGTTTCAATTGAAACAGCTTCTCTTTATTATCTGTTTATTTCTTATCACTTTTTGGTCTGTATTCACTTCGAGTTAAGAAAAGCGACTCTTGCGGAGGGACGATTGCATCGCGATATTTTGCGTCTCATAATTTCTTTTTCGTTTTAATAATCCAAGAAATAGTAGTAAACTATCTTCGTGCAAAACAATGGATTGTCCTTAAAATCTTGAATTTTCAATCTTCTCAGTATTTTGTTCGCTTTACAAAATTTAAAACACATTTACCGCTTAGTGGGGTCTCAATTAATATAATAGTTCTAAATAAACGATTAGTATATATATACATATATATATATATATGTCATCCACGTACAGTACATTTTCGTTGTATCACAACTCATCAGTGCGGCTAGAAGAACACCTTTCCCCAGCCGTAGATTGAACCTACAACCGTCGCATTGAAAGTCAGCAGCTCTCGCCATTCGGCTACGAATCAGTGCCGTAAATATTTCTCTTAGAGTGTGAATTACATCCACGCCCTGTCGTCGCACAGTGCTCGAACCATCAGCTTGTTTACAAATAAATTAATAGTGGGCTTCGCTTAATCGCTTTTAAATACGCGTCGGGTGAAAATATATTTACAAAGTGCTCAACCCAAAGAGGGGGGCGGCTTTAATTAATATTTGATAATACTATATATATATATATATATATATATATATATATATATATATATATATATATATATATATATATATATATATATATATATATATACGGTTAGAAGCTCCGAGTGTCGTTTGCGTTTTGATCGGGTTTTGATTCTGGCTTGAGGTAGCTGCTTCTCTCTCTCTCTCTCTCTCTCTCTCTCTCTCTCTCTCTCTCTCTCTCACACACACACACACACCCACGCTTTCTCTCTCTCTTTATATATACATATTTATTTATATATTTATATATATATTTATATATATGTATATATATATGTATATATATATATATAAAGAGAGAGATATATATTTTACGCATACACACACACACACGCAAAGAAATGCACACAATAAATATAAAAATAAAATAAAAATAAAAATATACTCAAAACCACTAAAGTTAGCAACCTTGGCATGCACACATATAGATAAATACACGCATAAACACCCACAATTTCATACACCCGTGTATATATACACATATACTAACATACACACACATACACATAATTATAACATACACACACACATACACACAGTTATAACATATTTATATTCATACTCATACAGGCACTTATATCAAAACACGCACCTTCAACACAGACAGCCGCGCCCACATATTATGTACTACGTTTGTTACTATACTACTAATAAAAAGACTGTTAATTGGGAACCTTAAAACCCGTAGATCCCAACCGGATACACGTCTCGATAAAACATATATATATATATATATATATATATATATATATATATATACATACGAGCATACACACACACAATACATACACAGTCACACCATCCACAGGCGTACACATATCCTTATCCACACGTGTCCCCAAATCCATACGGATATATACAGTACACACACGAGACACATAGACATATAGATATCCATATACACACACGTATAAGCTTACATATATACCCACATATACACACACACAGACACCCGAGCATCCACAGCACAATACAGAGCCATACATGTACAATCACAAAAACTTTATTTAATAAGGTGCCTCCTAAATTAGGCAGTGTGGTAACCCCTTTACATGAAACAGCGTATTATTATAGTTTACACAGGTCTATATATACATACATACATGCATACATACATACATACATACATACATACATACATACATACACACACAGACACATATACACTCTGGTAATACACACTATTGTAATCCCCATATACGAAATAACCTATTTAATTATATATGTATATATATATATATATATATATATAGAGAGAGAGAGAGAGAGAGAAAGAGAGAGAGATAGCTACACGTATACAAACATATACGAATTTATATATTATACTTAAATATATATATATATATATATATATATATATATATATATATATATATATATATATAGTACAATTCCAGAGAAATTCTCCATGAAAATAACACAAAAAATGTGGCATTGAATAGCAGAGGAGCAGCAGCAAGTATTCAAGTATTAATGAGATTTCATACATCTATATATATACATATATATATATGTATATATATATATATGTGTGTGTGTGTGTGTATATATATACGTACACACGCAAGCACACATACGCTGATATATATATATATATATATATATATATATATATATATATATATATATATATATATATATTGCCATTAACAATATATGGAACACGTAGATTTTATGCACGGGCTTTATGTGTATTGGATGTCGTTTGTCTACGCGTGCGCAAATTCTTCTTCCGTAGACGCTGTCACCGCCATCACTGAAACGGCGACAGGAGAACTTCCACATTCCGAAAATTCCTCGGCTATGACCTCATTCCTACAGTTTCCGAAAATGAATGAACCACGGAAAAAAGTAAATATTGATGAGGCTGAGACAAAGGAAGTTCGCAAGAAATTCAGGAAAAGAAGAAATCACATAGAAGAACAGGGGAATGTGAAATATGGAATAAAGTGAATGACGGAAATAAATTGAATCGAGGCAAAAAAAAGTGTTAAGAAATAATTAAAGAACGTAAGAGATGAAACAAGAAATAATAGAAAAGAAGTGTGTGAATGAATGAATAAATGAAAGAAAAACGGAAAAGTAGAAATGCGACAGAACTTTATTATACCAGGAATGGAAGAAATCTTTTTTTTTTAATTAATGAAACAAATAAACACAGTGTGTAATTATATATAATGGTAGAAATAGAATAAGTAAAATACGAATGATTCTGATTTTAATAAATTGTATAAAACCTAAAAGAGTTTACTTAAAATCGAAACTTGACCTGTTCGAAAAGATTCACTCGAAAATGATCATTGGCTATATCGACCGAAACGTTGTTGGAATAAACTCACTTATAAGAATAGTAGTTTTCATAATAAGCATAATATAACAACACAATTTTAGAACATTTTAATAACGTCATTGTTGCAATATATTTTTGCTTTGGATAAAGTGTATCACCACAAAAATTTAGTTGATTCTATTTATAACAATAGGTGATAAGAACGAACCAATCAAATGCTAGAATCGCTTCATGAAAGATTTAATATCCCTTTGACATTTACAGTGATAAGTAAATGTCTTTTTACTTTAAACAAGCTTAATTCATGAAACTATCGAAGGAGAAATATAGTTAAATGAGATGGAAAATAACGACGTACAATTTTAAAGACTTAATATAAATTGCCATAATATCTAACAATATAAATGTACGTATATAAAGGTTCTTTAAATTCAAATAAATATATGGATAAACTACACGCACAGATACACACACACACACACACACACATATATATATATATACCTATATAAAACTACACACACACACACATATATATATATATGAATAAATATTACATACGTACGTATTGACAAATAAAATAAATGAAAGTTTTTTTTTCTAAACTGTAACATAATAACATTTAATACAAATATTACATTTAAACTTATGCCCGTTAATACAGTATTTTCTAAAGAGGTTTGGGTTTTTTTTTAATTACGTATTGAAATATTCCTCACGCCTAAGTGTAACCCGTATTCATTCAAACCTACCATTCGGCTATGGGACATCTGTGTCCGCGTATCGATCACATATAAGGCAAGAGTTAAATTTGCTATTCAATCTAATAGTTCGCACACTTTCAATCGCCGGCCCTTGTCACGTCGCTGCAGTTTTTCATAATTCTTCCTGTTATAAATACTTTAATATGATCCCTTCCTATGAACACATTGTACTGATCCACTCTCGAACAATCTGTCAAGAAGCAAAATCTAACACCTTTAGTGTTAATATCTCTAGATCCTAGAAAACTACTTTAATGGTTTCTGTCTTCGTACTGCTAAACTTTTAAATTATTTCCCTGTTTCCTGGTACTCTGACAGTACTAACAGTCATACATCTCGATCAGCTCCTTACATATACTCATATAAATAGTGCCCCGAATAGCAAACCCCTAATTCTAGTAAACAGAGAAGACAAATAATAACTCTATGTTTTTGGCCTTCGGGACGAGATCAAAGTGTAGTATCTGTTCTTCAGATGCTGCACTTCTATTTCTTGTTCTCTTTCGGTGGAGGAGAAATCCTTCACGACTGAGGCAATTTTTATTTTTGTACCTTTTCTCCACGTTAAAAAAACGACCCTGGTGTCTAACTCTGTCCCGTGGGGAGGCATAGTAAATAGGTACATTATTTTTATTGAAGACATTTAAGTCAGTGATGTTGTTTGAAATTGCAATCATGTATAATTTGCCGAGACAGAAACAAAAGTGGAGAAAACAAATAAAAAGAAGGGAAACGCCGCTTAAAAAATATTGAAAAATGTAATTGAAATGTTGTTTAAAATCCTATAATTTAATAAATTATTACATAATTCATATTTAATAAATATAAATGAACGTGAAATAAATTGAAATCGAACAAAAAAGAAGGCAAGACAGAAGAAAATAGAAAAAAAAAGAAAAAAGTAAATGTTTTGCATTTCATTTTTATCGTTATTCTAAACAGTGGATTTCTATTAATTTTAACACATGTGAGCAGAATAAATACGAACAGATTGAATTGGATAATAAAAACGCATATCGTCGATAAGTACAGACTGCACTAACACAAAAGTATTCACACAAGCTTTTTAATGAAAATCATATCTAGAATCCTCGGATAAATAGGTGATTTCTTTTTACATACGAATCACAACTTATCAAGGCCAAGAGGTCACTCGAGGATACGGGTTTAAGAGTGTACCGTAGACAATTGGACAATATACTAATCGTTAGTAATGGAAATTCGGTAAATTTGTTAACTTATATGGAACGGCTCATCAAAAACTTGTTTACGTTAGATTGAAGACAACCATATTGTAGTCAGCTGGAAAGCAGGAAAACAGAAGACAGATTCATAGGCGTTCAGTTCTAAGAAAGAAGCTTTGCTCATGGAATCTACGTTTAGGTTTAGGCACAGATAAAGGGTAGGGGAAATTAGTGATAGTGTTTTCTGCTAGACGAGTGTTTCTTGTTAAAGTTTGGCGAGGGGGGACCATAGATTGGAGCTTAGTCGTGTGAGAAAGAGGTGCAGGGAAGAGAAAAGGACATCTCGTACGAGGCTACGAAGTCTATTTTGAACTATCAAGGTAAGATAAGGCATTTCTGCGCAAATGAGACAAGAATACTCAATACTTGGACATACCTGGCTCTTATATAGATAGATAATTGCAAGTTTCATTAGCCATAATAGAGAATTAGTTGCACTGAAATTAAAGGCTTAAGAACGATTATTTTTAAGGTGTTTAACAATGGACCAGGCGTAGATATAATTTAAAAGGTCGGCTTGTATATAAAAATTTACATTTTCTAATTTATGTGGGAATGTATTGTTTGTAACGCCCGTCCGACTTAATGTGAAATGTGACGACATTTAAATAAATAAATATTAGAATTACTATGGTGTAGTATTTCAATATTTTCGAACTGAAATAAAATAGGCCCGGTGGAAATTTGATGAAAAATAACATTAATGTACACCCAACGAGATTTCTTTGCAGGTTTTTTTAAAAATAAGTTTTCGAGCTTTTTTTCTTATAGAGAAATTTTATTGACAGTACAAACAAGAAACCCTAGTTTCATTTGACCTAATCTCCTCCTATCGCAATGCAGATTGTGTACCGTTTCGACGACTTCTGTAAGACCCCATGTAAGTTCTCTTATGTAATCGTGTCAATGGCCCTCGTGGCAGCCTCTTCACCCTCTCAGTTTTCCCATAAGGACATTCTCTAAGTTTTTTTTTTGAGCTAAGGGGAAAAACAAAATATTCAGCGAGTAATGCCTGCACTATAGTAAGGGTTAGAATCATCCGCATATTCAGTTCCTAGCGAATAATTGTGTACAAATTTCCAACACTGACATAAAATTATTGCCTATATAGTCACACGACGGTCCCTATCTATAAAATTATTTATTTGGCCAATCACCTCTGATCGTCTGACTTCCTTACTTCTCCCACACCACTTATAATCCCTCACACTCACTGACATCCTTGAATCCCTTATGCCACTCGAAAATGATGTTCGATTAATGCAAGATGGTCCAAAAGCAATCTGAAACATTACTTACGTTTCTTTGGCAATTTTCTAAGTGTTTAACAAAATTTTATTCCATATCCCTTTTCTAAATTTTCTTCCCGTCCAGATTGTATTTTTGAAATTCACCAGCTGTGAGAATCATGCTTTTATAGGGTGTATTCCAATTCTTCATGTAACTGTTGATTTGAACCAGAAACCATAAATATTAATCAGTCATCTCATAAGATGTATGTCAATAACATACTGAAAGGTTAGTAAACATTGTATTCCCGTAGACTCATATGTGAAACCAGAATTTTTGTTTTAGAAACTGAAATATCCTTAAATGGAAAGGGGGAATTTGCTCCTTTATCAAACATAATATGGAGAGTTGTATAATAAAATATTGAGGGGCGACAACTCTGTTATTATTGCTCTATCTTGTATATTCCGTTTTCATTTATCTTGATAGACTTTAATATAAATATAATTACCTTTATAATTAAAATTATATCTATATATACGCAAGTATCATGTTATTTTTGTCGAAGTTCTAAAAGATTCAAAGGGCTCATTGCTGCACCTTACTCTTGATATATATATATATATATATATATATATATATATATATATATATATATATATATATATATATTAAATGCATGGATATTCGAATACTTGATCGGAATTTTGTTTTATCTATCAAAGCTTTAGTTAGTAAAAAAAATTAAGAATATTAATTTCGTCACAATTATTTACCGATTAACTTACTTTTCAGTATATTTTTTGTTCACATAGTCTTAATGGATTATAGGACAAGAATTCATCTAGTCTCGTGGTGAATCCAGGCTAGTGTCACTAATCCTTGTATAAGCTATAATGGGATATTCATACCGAGCAAAGAAGTAAGTATCCGCATACCAAGTTGTCTTAACAAATCCCTGCACAGAGATCCATTAAACATTCGAGGACAGTGCCTCTTGGCCTTTCAAGTTCAGACCAGTAGGAACTCCAGTTCTGTCCAAAATGCATTCAGGTTTACTCCAGTAGGCATTCCGTCACTGTCCAGTAAGCATGGATGTTTTCTCTTGGAGGCATTCCAGTTTTCTATATAAAACACATAGGTCCCTTCCAGAAGGTATTCCAGTTCTCCCCAATACGAATTCAATTCACTACCATAGGAATTCATGTTCTATCCAGTAGGCAGCCTTAGCACTTTCCAGTAAACATTATTATGCATTCGAGTTATCTCCTGCACTAAATTCCAGCATTGTTTAGTAGGTATTCAGGTTGTATTTAAAATATATTCTAGTTCTCTCAGTCAGACTTTCAAGTTCTATAAGCATTCAACTCTTTTCTGCAGGTATTCTAGTTTTCCTTAGTAGGCAGTTAGGTCCCATTCAGTAGGCAGTCCAGAACTGTAAGATAGACACACGATCCATCGTCAGTAAGCATTCCAATATACATTCAAATCTATTCCAGTTATCGTCTAAGTTTAATACAATATGCATTCCAGTAAGAATCCCAGCTCTGCACTGTAATCATACAATATTGTTTTCAGTAATAATTTTACTTTTTTTCGTAGGCATTTAATTCGCTCTAGTGGGCATTGAGCTTCATTCTAGTTCGCATGCCAGCACTGTAAAGTTGGCATCTAAGTTCTCACCGGTAGACATTCTACCACTGTCCGGTGGATATTAATGTTCTCTCCATAAGCATTCATGTTATCTCCATTACGCTTTCAACTTCAATTCAGTAGATATTCCAGCATTTTCCAGTTGGCATTCATGTCCTCCCTAGTAGACATTACTGTTCTCTCGAATAGGCCTTCAAGTTCGCTCTAATAAGCATTCAAGTTCACTCCGCAGGCATTCTAACACTGTCTAGTATACATTAATATTTATTCTAGTAGAAATCCCAGCACTGCTTAGCAGACATTTGAGTTCTCTCCAGTAGAAATTTAAAACGCTACAATAGACATTAAAGTAAACACATACACATACATGTGTGTGTGTCTGCGTTTTTGTGTGTATGTTTTAGTGCGTGTGTCACTAATTTCCTTTCTTACTTATTACTCTTAAGTTGTTGATTATATGAGAGTTGTTATTCGTTTATTAATGAGGTAAAAAAGTTGGAGGAGGTTCATAGTAAATTAGTTGCTTGTCTGATGAAACTAAAACTTATTATTCTCTCACAATCTTTCTTTCTCTCTTTCTTTCTCTTTTTCTTTCTCTGTTTCTCTAACGATCTCTACATTGTGACAAATACACATTTGTTCGTTGTATTTCTCTGCTTGCGGTTTATCACTGGCTTCACATAAAGACAATTTTCTCTCTGACTGGCAAGAAATCTTTAAACGGTTTTGGCTTTTGTTTTGTTCTTTCTATTATCTCTTCTGTTTTTTTCTTCTACTTGATAATGCAATTTGCGCAGAAATGAAAACAAAGCGTAATAAAAAGGCGACGCAATAAAAGAGCGACCGAAATGCATCTCTAATAGGAAAATAAGTAACGTTAATTCGCGCAGAACGGAACAAAGAGAACATCAAAAAGGCAGCATGAGACAAAGAAAATATGAATAAAACACAGAGAAAAGAAAACATGAAAAACAAAACGCTTAAGCTTCAGAGAGAAAAACAAAAGAATTACGTGCATCTGTAAAACTGCTTGTTTTCAGTTATACAGTTCATAATACTCGCTATTTAAATTATATATATATATATATATATATATATATATATATATATATATATTAAAATTTAACCAATAAATAAACACCTCATAAAATTCATAAACGTTTAATGGATCTTCTTTCTGTTCCGTGGGGAATCGGC
This sequence comes from Euprymna scolopes, assembly GCF_053919585.1. Lineage (NCBI taxonomy): Eukaryota > Metazoa > Mollusca > Cephalopoda > Sepiida > Sepiolidae > Euprymna > Euprymna scolopes. The sequence continues at coordinate 77,475,564 of NC_136488.1, read as the reverse complement.
TCAGTTAAGCAATTTCTCTTAAAGGGGGCACCGCAGAAACATGTATGCACACTGGTAATCAATAATGTTTTTAAAAATGAACTTTATATATATATATATATATATATATATATATATATATATATATTACCGTTTTTCTGTTCTGGTTACACATGTTTCTGTTACCGGATCGTATTCACGATCCAGCAACTTCATCAGAATTGAACACAAGACTTCTGTTCAAGTCTGACGAAGTTCTGGATCGGGAATACGATCCGGTAACAGAAACATGTGTAACTAACTAAGATAAAACGGTAATTAAAATATATATTTGCTCTGCAATAGTATTGGGCACCTTCTTATGTTTTTACTAATTACCAGTTTTTCTATACACACACACACACACATATATATATATATATATATATATATATGTATACAAAAAAAAACAATGTGTGTGACGGCACTTCTCAACCTATATACTCAACGAATTATTTTTATCGTTAACGCTTCTAATCGTGTTTTCATCCAGAAAAGAGCTGGTAAAATGATCATAATTGAAAAAATAGGTACATGGGAGTCGTCGGATTTTTATTTGTTTGTCAACTGTTTCACGAATCCGCATACGTTAATTCTTCAAATAACAGAACCCTTATGTAAAGTACAGGGAGTTTTAAAACATATTTTAAAAATCGTGGTAAGCTGGTCTAATGTTTATCGTACTTGACTCATTATTTATGCTTTAGCTTCGATATCAGCGTATTTTTTTTACTTACAAGGGGTGAACTGTTTAGAAAAAAAACCCATAGAAATCGCATGCACATCTCTTTGTTTCTGTATGAATTAAAATATAATATTTATACATACATATATATATATATTTATATATATATACACATATATATATATATATACACACACATATATATACACATATATATATATATATATATATATATATATATAGAGAGAGAGAGAGAGAGAGAGAGAGAGAGGGAGAGAGAAAGAGGCAAGGGTGAGAGAGATAAGTAAATCGGTTTGGGAATGGTAACCGTGCGATGTGTGAGAAAATTGCAAATTATCACAAAAACATGACCACGTAATATATTTTCCCTTAGTTTGCGTCGGTTCTTAAGGAAATGGCTTTAAACTGTGACATTATTTAGGATTCTGCTACGATAACGGTGTTATCGAGCGATGTATCCCGGTGAAATTAAGACAAGGAATTAAAATATGCATGCGCTATATATGTAATATTATATTTTATGAAAAATATTAATGCTGTTCTTTTACGGTAAAATTGTTATCCAGATCCCCGCGGAACGTCATCATCTCCCTTTAATATTGTTTAATGTCTTTTAAGTATTGTCATTCAAACACGTGCAAAGCGAAACCAATATATTTCATTTTACAATTAATATTAACTTATTGTGTATAAGAATATTTAATAATAACTTGTAAGTTGTTTTCAAGTAAAAAAATAATAATCTAGAGTTTCTCTTTCATAATATTTTACTGGAAACCTAAGTAAATAATGACACTTTTTAATAAATGTATTTGTTTTCATTCACGGCGCTTTTTACGTGTAATTCTTCGGTTTTCTGTTTATATACGACTTGTACAACATTCTAATAACATTTATTTTCAAATTAAAAAATAGACTTAATTATTTTAAAGGTATTTTTAATAAGTTCTGTTTTAATTCTTTTCATATATTTGCAATGTTATTGTTTTTCATTGTGTAAAAGCATCAAAGTAACCTTCGTTGAGAGGCAAGATAAGTCGTTCAGCTTAAATTAACAAAATTAAAATTACTATATTGGCCAATTGACTACTGTACACTCTTTAACCCTTATCGTCGGGTGCCCCCTGGGCCTTGATAAGTGGTGATGCCTATGTAAAAAAAATTTTTTAAAAAGTCTGCACAATTTTATATAAATGTTATTGTTTTTTTATTGTTTAAAATTACTAGTCCTGCCGTCGGTCAATGAAAAAGAGATCCTTCTAGACTAAGGTATTTAAGAAAAATTCCCAATGCAGGGCTTCAGCATATTCCTACATGAAACAACTGACCTTGTCTAAGTCATACCTCGTGGGGAGGCAAGTAATAAAAAGAGATTGTAATTTCTTATTAAAAGTTTTCGTTTCTCTATTCCAAAAATTGTACATAGCTGTTACTGCGTATTTTAAGAAAAGCTATTATTCATTATTAAATTATATAATTATTTAAAAAATCAAATAAATTATTAATATTTTTATTTTTACTAAGGTGTCTTCAATTTCCAAAGTCATGAAAAATAAGGATGAATAAATTGGTTGGATTTTATGTTACATAATTGTTTTTCTATTTTATGTTCAATTTTAATTTCGTAACATTCAGTAAATTGTTATAACATATGATACCATACTAGAATACGTTTTCTTTTAAAATATTGCAATAAAAATGGTTGGAAAAAGACGCACAACAATTTTTACTTGCAGTAATTATGCAAGAAAATTTTCAGGTCCAACTGCCTCATATATATAAAACGGAACCACCAACCTTCCGGCAAATCATCCAATGCAGCTATTTGCTTTTAAATACTTATCCGGACTTAAAAGAATAAGCTATTTCTAAAATAATAGCAAAGGACAAACTTGACATTTTGAAGGCAGTTTACCCTCGTTTACCTCTAATAAATTAAAAGTCTATTGTGAATAAAATGAAGATTATATGTTTTCAGAGAGCAAAACAGAACATTGTCAATTTCGTATGTGTGATTTACTTGCTATTTTTCTCAAAATAAACGCATTCTCCAATAAATGGATGATCTGGCCACGTGTTTTTATTTTATTTTAAAGTTAGACGCTGTTCTTTTTTGTGGATTTTTAATTAGTCATACTAATAAAGCGCCGCATAGCGTCGAATATGTTAGCAAAAGCGGTAGACAATTCCATTCAAACCGAGTGGGGAATGACACGAGGATAAAAGGCGAGTAGCCCCGGGAATTCCATACGCAAACTTTGCCAACTGAATTCTGGTAAGCCAAACAAATATCTCTCTCTTATTTCAGTTATTTCTATGCAATTCTCTAATCATCTATTTATTTTCTTATACAGATACCCCACCCCCAATTAAAACTACTGTTAAAATTGTTATTCTTGGAATTTATTGTTGTCAATACGCGGTTTGCGGTTCGCAGGCTATTTTCCTCAACATAAAAGTATACTATAATAAATGGATTGTCTGCCCATGTGCTTTTTTTGCTTGCAAAGAAAACGGTAGACGATGTTATTTAGTGAACTTTTCAACGGTCGTATTAATAAAAAAACCCGTTCAGCTTGCGTTAAATATGTTAGTAAAACGAACAAACAATTCAATTCAAACAATGTTGGGAATGACACGATGATATAAGGCTAGCAGTCTCAATAATTACATACGAAAACTTTGCTAACTGAATTTTAGTAAGCAAAAATGTCCTTTGCTTATTTCAGTTAGAGACTAAAAGAGATAGTGACCTATCGCCATACTTTCCTCTAAACATTTCAATTCAACTTATATATAATAAAACAAATATTATTTTTAATGGAGATTAGATAACACATTGTGGGTGTATTCTCAGCAGCCCCGTTAAGTCTCGTTTCTCTTATTTTCCTCTCAGTCCTCATTTAGAACGTGTTATTTTACTGTCAAAGAGTGGAGAAAACCTGCATGCGTGCGATATCCGACATTTTCTGTTTATATTTCTATTTATGTCGCCATGTCACTGATAAAGGTGTTGGAGGTAAACGTTTTAACTGGACTAAGGTCATCCTTTTGAAAATCAGGGATCTGCACCAAGGATTAACAACTAAGGTGCCCGTCCTATCAGCATTTGCAAATTACTTGTGCTGCTGTATTGGTATTTAGTGAATTGATTCTGGACCATGCAGTAACTTTCGGTAGGACTTCTCGATGCCATATTAGTGGATAATGTTACGACTTTACTTTCTAATGGTCCACATAAAAAAAAAAACATTTCTCCGTTTCTTTGGCCTTTTTTACTTTCCCTCTTTTCTATGTTCTAATCAAGTCTGTCAACCTTTTCTACAAATCCCAATATTCCATCAGAAAAAAGTCTAAAAGAAGAATATAAGATGCAACCCATAATTCAACTTCCCACGTAGATCTCCCACAATCAGGGCTCCTTCTCCAACAACTGGGTGTCTATTTTCCAACGTCTCAGAGAGTGAAATTAAATTACAGAGAACAAACCTTAACTATTGTTTCTGTGCGACACTGGCATTGTACCGACTGTTTCTCTAAATGAATTCGTGATTAAAGGATCTTCTTAAATTACATCAAAATATGACGTTAAAGATCTCCATGGGTTTGGTATATATACCTATATTAGAGATTAATTTCTTATTTACGAGCATCACCAGAGAAACCCCTAAATTTCCTTGTATGTGCTCTCGGTTGAACTTGCCCAAATCACTGCTATTATATTTGGCCGCTAACGCCCACTCCACAACAGTTGATGTAATATCTTTAAGAGTATATTTGAGAAAATTGATCACATACTGTCTGCCTATGCTTCGGCTTACATTTACGTCTGTGGTGACTTTAATGTTCACAATGTGGAATTGTTAGCACACTCAAAAAAGACAGATGATTATTGGGGGTTCTGTCATAATTTCACCATTGCTTATGACCAAACTCAGATTGATCACAAAGTCACACTGTTCGCAACACTGATGGTCAGTATGCAAATATCCTAGATCTTTTTCTTACAACCTGCCCCGATCTGTTTTCATCCTCCATTTAGCCTCCACTGGGATCTTCCAATCACTCGTTTTCCCAGTTTAGATAAAGAAAATATATAATCAGTCGTCGGATGTAACTTTCCATTGTATTGTATGTCCATATTCTATGGTTGACTAGAATATATTCCGTATATTTATATCAGATTCATCTCCGTTTATAATAAAAACGGTCTTTAAATTATAATACCTGACGGAATGGTTTATTCTCAGTATTGACCGCTTCATACTCGTCCTAAAAATTCCGGTAAAAAAACTACAGATAGATATAGTTCTCGCCAGTATGTGCCGCTGCTATTCTGCATAAACACCTCCTTTTTCCATTGCTTCAACGAAATAGATGTACTGAGACTAATGCTGACGTCAGGACTACCAAAATTACTGTAAAACAGTAATTCTGAACGCGAGAGAGTTGTATGCTCACCCTCACAAGTCCAAAGTAGCTGTACAGCTGTTTGCATCCCACTTTGCAGAAAATCCTACCCTATGCGATTATTCCATAATTCCTTCTTAGTCTGAAAATACGCTATGCGGCATACACATATTTGTGCATGATGTTACAAGGTAATCAAAAGCTCAGATTTCAGTAAAGCAACTGACCCTGATAGCATTCTAAATATACTGCTCAAAAACTTCAACCAAAACAAGCACCCATGCGTACAAATCTGTGTAAACGTTGTCACGGGGAGAAATACTCCCCAACAATCGGGAAAAACGCATCAGTCATCCCGTATTAAAAAGTGCAATTAAGTTCAAGCATTCTCCTGTACGCTATGGGGCAGTTGCTGCAATCTTAGTTAAATAGAAAAGTGGGCAACCACTTTAGAAAAAATAACTTCATCAGTGACATTCAATCAGGTTTAATGTTCTGCAACATCTACAGCAGATGTTCTAACTGTTATATCTCAAAGGAGTAGCGAATCTCTTGACGGGCTTTCGTTTCTAGGACTATTGCTCTTGACATATCAAACGCCTTTGATAAGATATGCTATAAAGGTTTACTTTAAAAAAGGCCACGGTATAGTTGAAAATGCCCACTGAATTATTAAATAAATTTATATTTATAAAGGTTTATAAGATTAGTAGTTGATTCAAGTTAAAAATGCCTCCAAGTTAGGGGCTATGAGTTTAATGTGGAGATGCCTCTATCTAATAGATAGGAAAGGGTACTTAAATTCGTGATTCATTATTAAAATATTAACGGGGTGAAACGTCGGATAGGGAGACAAATTGGATGCCTTATACACCAATTTTACGAACAATTTTGGATTATCTCTTCCTTGGACCTTTCCCTCTTTAATCAAACATCCATCTACGTGGAATAATTCTTCATTTTTTCTCCCATTCCCTCTGTTTAACTATTTCTTTTTTAAAACTTTTAGCACGTGTGCTCTATGGCTTACTTTAAGTTTCATTAAATAATTTGTAAGCAAGATCTGATTCTGGATTTTTCTATTCCCTCGTCTCTGATGGGAAGGAACGTAGTTTGAAACTCCGCGAATTAAAGACAATCCACTTCTTTGGTGTTTCATTTTTGAAAATTAAGTATGATTTTAACTCATGTTAAAGTGTTTTTAACATTATTTATTAACCATTTGTTTATATATATATATATATATATATATATATATATATATATATATAAAATAATTTTTTACTATAATAATTAAATACCTACAGACACTAGTGTTTTATCCTTTCGGGTATCTTCAGTGTAGTCACGATTAACACCAGTTGTATATATATTATATTCAGCGTATATATATATATATATATATATATATATATATATATATATATATATATATATATATGTATATATATACATACATATATATATATACATATATATACATATATATGCATATATATGTATACATATACATATGTATATACATACACATATATATACATATATATTGATCGAGAATATATTTTCTGGTATTTTTAATTCATTTCTACCGTTAATGGCGGTTATGGTTTATGCGCTTTCAAAACAAATATACATGTTGATGTGCTCAGTAGGAGCTGCGAGAATCGCATTTACCAATTCTACAATTTACATCGATTATCAATTTGGTACCGTCCTTGTCTTTTAAAAAGTTTTTCGATTATTATACTCGATACATATGATCTAATTACAGAGCTATTTCAACATGAATTCGAGCAAAACAGCGTTTGAACGTGACCTCTATCAATCACGCTCTACTTCAGTTGACAAGTTTACTCCATTGCTTCTATTTCTCTTACAGTTATTTTTCTGTGTTACTTTTGTTTTGTTCTGTTTTGCTCTTTTTTATATTCTTGTCAGTATTCATGCTTGCCTGTTCGTCTATCGATGTGCTAGTCTGTTTGTCGGTATCTCTATGTCTCTCGATTTTTTCACTTAGTGCCACTATGTATCTTCCGTCTTCTGCCAATTGGTCGGTCTTTAAAAGTATATACTAAGAATGGTTAATCTGTTTTTACAATCGCTTGTCCATTCGTTTATTTTTATCTTCATATATATATATATATATATATATATATATATATATATATATATATATATATATATATATATTTACAAAGATAGATAGATAAATAAATAAATAGATAGATAGACGGATAGATAAATAGATAAATAATAATAATTACATATGTAAATAAATGTATATATATATTGTCTTCGATTCATATTTGGACAGTGGTAAGCGGTTAAACCCCAATAGTTATAAAATTACTTCTCAGCATAGTCGTAAAATTTTCGATTATAACTTAGATAGTTCAAGGTTAAATGTATCACCAGTAGCGGTCTAGCCACACTAACGAGCTGCCATAATACGAAAAAATTGCTGTGGATATATATATATATATATTTATATATATATATATATATATATATATATATATATATATATATACATATAAAGGTTTTTAATGGTACAACATTTTATTAGAGTTGTAAAAATGATAAATGGAGTCATTATTGGAACGACGAGGAACTACAGGCACTTCTACCCTCTCGACGTAACTACCTCTAATACACCCGAGAAGCAGCTAAATCCCAACCCTACAGAGTAGAGATGCCTGAGTGTAATAAAACCTTCTACTCCAATAGTTTCTTCCTTAGAACTATTAGATTTTGGAACTCTCTTCCGGGATCCTGCTTTTCCAACTGTACTGACATGCAGAAGTCCATATGAGCAGACATCTTGCTGCCAACATCCCTTCATAATATTTCTGCAACTTATGTCCCAGATAGTAGCTCCCTACTTTAAAGCGACATTGTGCCTTTTTGGGGGCAAAATAAGATAAACATTTTTTTATAAATTGGAGAACATCAATTGGGAGAAACAATAGACGAGAGAATAATAGTCAAAAGAGTATTCGACTAAAAAACACCCTAAAAAAAAAACTCGAGGAAACTTTCGACGGACCTTTTTCAAGAGATGACATCGGTAACCAAACTATCTGAAACTCCCTTGAAATAGTGCTTGTCGATAATTTTACTTCGGTTCTATCGCACTGTTCTGGTGCAGTCTCGTATGGTGATCGGCACTAAAACTGCCTTCCCAGCTGTTAAGAAAGATGCACTTTCGACACTGCAAAAAGGTTTAGTTGTGTACCAATTTAAATGGCAGTGGGATGCTGACTGCGTGGTCGTACGTTTCAACCTATGGGAGTCAGATTGGTACATCATGTCCCTGAGCGTTTTAACAGTCCAGGGGGTCTAGAAGAAACCCATTGTTTAACACATCCAAGCATTTACAGATCACATCCTGGCGCTCACCACTTCATAGTCATCAATTGGTGCGCACTTGTCTTACAATAAAGCATGCGCTGAAACGTATTTGGATAGCAGTTTTCGCATTGAACATCAGGTCCGTTCTAAAGAGCCTCTCAACATTTCGGAGGCCGTAAGTTCACTAATGCTTTCACCATCGCTCTGTAAGCAGGAGGAACTCTCGCATAAGTTATACTTTTTTGAACAGCTCTAATAAACCAAAACAAAAATGCCTACATGGCGTCTTCTTTGTTTCGGCACTTATTGACAGAGAGGTTAATGTTTTCCTGTCCCGATTTCTGAACTAAGGACGATAATTTACGGGTGATTCACGTATAAAACTATATTTCACCCCAAAATAGTATTTTTTGCAAATATCTTCGCCACTTAAATTTTGTTCAATATCTACCTAAATTAAAGTTACTTGCAAGAAATGATTTTGAATGATCCTTAAAACTCAAGGTTAGAATTCCAAAATGGCATCATGTCCAAATTTCTACAATTATCGGAAAAAATATCTCTCCCTCGTCAAAATTGAAAAATAATGATCATGGATTTTCTTGATTTATATTTATTATAGGTCTTAAATATTAATATTTCAATATGTTTCGACTTTATATAATATTTTGAGTATGTTTAAACATTTCGTTTATATGTATTTTATATAAAGCTCTATGCTTAATTTCAAGCTGTACAAAGCTATTTCAACTTTTAACCAAACTAAAGAAATTGAACGAACGTGTTTTGTCATCTGATCGGTTTGATAACAGTTAACTGTCTCATGGCATGTGCGAGTTATTGTTCTTGAAATAGTTCTCAAATCGAATCATTTAGTTTTTTTTTTCTTAATTTAAATATTTTTTAAAAATATGCTTTCCGTCATTGCTAACTTTAACTGAACCGTTTATTTAATGCACTGACGTAGCGTGTTTTAATCACATCCACTATGCTTTTCTAAGTAAATATAATGGTGCTAAAGTTGTGTTAATAAACATATGTGTCCTAAAATAACTCTGTATTCTTTAAATATTTACGACATACAATAAAGTGTGATATATTCTTAGATTAAAGAATGAGGTATGTCTGAAAGAAATTCATCGTGTTAACTTTCTTTAGTTCTTTAGGTTATCTGTAAAATTATATTGAATCGAACAAAGTACCCCCCTTTCACTTGTTTGTTCATGAATATATTTAGAGAAACCATAGTCGTCCAAATAATCACGGCAATGATCCAGTCAAGATCAATCTACAGTGTTGTGAATTGGAGAACTGTGTCAACGATTAATGAAAGTGGCGAGCCAGCATGCACAATGCTACTGTCACCTTTGCGGGTGACAATCGCTAGAAGTTACCTGCCCCCAAAGATGAGCGCTATAGAACATCAATAGCAGTGATACAAACTACGGACTTTTGGTGTCCCTACTGCCCTAAATTTTGCAAATTCTGTCTGTGTTTGCACAACCACCTCCGAGAACACGAATGAGTTACCAAAAACAAAAGGTCGCCGTCGATCATGACAGATTAGCAATATAACGGATCTTGGCATTCGGGCCAAGATTCAATGTGTTATTTTTTATCTTTTCTGTTTTTACACGCTAATAAAAAAGTTTCTAAATTTGGGTGCTAAGTAGGATGTCCCCAAATACGAAGGGGCGAATGCGGTATTCTGTCGGAAGAAGATTCTAGCTAAAACAAACTTTTGTTTAGTTCTAGACTGACAATGATGATCAGCGACCCCCATTTTTCCGTCTTTTGAGTTGGCCTTGTGCCTAAGTTTGTTGTTCATGTTAATTCTTAGTCTGAATAAAATATTTAAGATCTGCAGATACTACAATCAAAGATCATATGTGGGGGCAACCATTACCCTTGTAGCAATCAGTTATTGGTCAATATAGGGTAAACGTTTCATACCAATTGTTGCTATGCAGTTCCCCCTCGGGGGAGCTGGCCCCCCTCACCTTCAATCTTTACATTAAAAGAACGCCCTTGTGCCTAATTTGCTCAGAGGGGAAGCAAATAAATACAAACAATACAACAGATCGAACAAATAATTCACCCCTCTTTTAGCTGCGATGTACATTAGGCATCCGTCGCTATGCACTTATTTAACCTTTCTATTTTTATGATCCTGTGTCAGAAAATGTTACTTGATTTTTTTTTATGCTATTTCTTGAGTTTCTTTAATATTACTGCTTAAATTGTATAGTGTGTCTGTACATCAACATGTATGCATATAAGGAAGAAATCTGATAAGTCGTTTTATTTGTATGTTATCTACTAACAAGGGATTATTGATATATTCAATTTTGCAAGGAAAGTATGTAAACTGATATGTTACACTTTGTGGATTTTTTTCAAATGCAATCACGGTAATAATTAGGTGTTAGATGTTTTAACAAATCACAGGTAAAATAGTTATTCGCCACATATTGATCGGCTCCCCCAGTCAGAATTAATTCAATAATATCAAATAAGAAATATTGATATACGATTGACGATATGTAAAATAACCACGTCTGTACTGATTTCTCTACTGCGTACCTGCTCGTTTATGAAATCATATCGTTTTGGCTTTCTTAAATTTCAAATTTTACTATTTAAATTCGTAACAATATTTGAAAAAGTGCCATTTTGTTTCTTATGTAAATCTCGTGTCCGTTCTTACAGAAACTTATCGGGCCAAGATCAAAGTGTAATATGTGTTCTTTGGATGCTGCACTTCTATTTCTTGTTCTCTGTCAGTGAAGGAGAAATCTATAACGACTGAGACAATTTTTAATCTTTGTTCCTTTCTCCACGTTAAAAAAGTAATCCTGGGTTTTAACTCTGTCCCGTGGGGAAGCAAAGTAAGTAGGAACATAATTGCGGACTACTATTCATCAGATAGTTTTTTTTTTATCTCCAAGAAAAACATGTTTCGACAAGTGTCATTTGAATCGAAAGCTTATTCCATATCATTATGTGTAAGTCATTATGTTCCTTGATGGGCAGTGCGAATACTGTTTTGAATTTATTAAATTTCATAAACAATTTTTCATAATCTTTAAGTCACACATTTTTAATTATATAAATTTGTTGGATTAACGTTATTTTTATAAAGACCATCTGTAACTATTACGATTATGCCCATCGCTTTCTGAAATTGTCCAGTAATTATCAAACGTAGCGAAAAAATATTCTGTTAAATTGTTCTATCTATTAAAAAAATCTAAATCTGTGGCTTCTTAGCCTTGCACCTAAAAGCGCATTTGTCTTATCGACCATTCGCATTACTGATACACGGATTACACATCAATAAAGCTTAAATAAGAACAACGGCAGTGTCCTATAAATTACATAGTACTTACTCAATGAATTTTTTTACATCTTTGTTTTACAGTTGAACCATTATTTCTTGCTGTTTAACTAGCACAAACATCTGTTGCTTTGTTTTATTTCCAGTCTAAAATATCCAGTTACATCCGATTGCGTTTACATTTTTTATCTTTATCTGTTGTGGAACAATGATGGATAGACGTTTGAGAAGCTTACATGAAACTTTCCCTGTACTCAAATTGTAGGCATATATCTTTTGACTTGTACTATTAAAAAACATAGCAAAGATGACAATATCTTGTGTTATTCGGATTGCCAGATTGTTTACAAATCCGTCTATAGCTAAAAGGAAGTAAACGTAATAAACGCAGCCATTTAGTATTTTTTGTTTTTTTTATACGCATCTATTTTTATCACCCTTTTCTCACAAATTTTATCCATAGTTTTCCATCACAAGGAAATATTGAGCAGTTGAAATTAGCGCCCCAAATTCATCGGCCTGCTTGGCGCAACTCTCGAGTTTTCAAATGCTCCTTCATTTTAAAATTAAATTTAAAATTTATTTCATAAAAAATATATAGCATACAGTATATCGCATAGCGTTCAATTATATCATAGCAGTCCAACTGGTAATAGCGCTTAGATATAACGGGAAAGAAAAGAATCCGCCAGCTAATATAACTGACGTCTAATCTGTGTTTATTGTTCATCGCCCAGAGAGCTAGTTGCATTCCAGAAACGTCTTAAAACCAAGATACACGCTCTAGCAAAAAATCGGGTTAATTTCTAACTCTCTATATACTTACTTTGTCTTTGAACCTGGCACACTCTTACTGTCTACAACATTTTCAGCTTTACAAAATATACAATTGCGATATCTTATAATATAGGTAGTGATCTTAACTCTTTGGTTCTGTTTCTAACATATTCGCATCTAACATATTCGCATCTTAAACGCAGATTAAATTCCTCCTCTTTTCTTTAACGGACTTACTGCCAATCATCACTGCCTAGCCTATTGAGCATTCTTTCATCGTTAAAAATTACTTTCAAGCAATATGTCGAAGTCCAAACAGCACTTTTCGTTCTTTACAGAAATCATTGCCTCTTGGGACACACCTTACAAATTAAATTCCTTTAATCTGTTCTTGAGTGTAGAAATAGAGCATTTTTTAAAAAGGATTGAACTGTTTTAGGATTTTGGAGGCTTTTCAAATCTGTTTCTGAGGTTGCGGATCTTGATAGCATCGTCTTTCCAGTAAGATGTAACTCTAAGACGACCAGATTTAGGAGCATCAAGAGAAACTTCTACACCGCCTAAAAATTAAAAATAAACGAAGGTGAATGTACGAAATGTGTAACGAGTTTTTCATCTTTGATACATTTTTTACCTTTAAAAACAATTTTAACAGGCTAAAGATTCATAAAAAAACGGACAGTAAAAAAATCCAATAATTTGAGGCTCCCAACGCCACCCTACGACTTTTAGTTTCAGAGGTGATAGAGTTTGAAAATATGGAGAAAGACAAAGAGATAGGCCGCCATAGACACATATAGCCGTTTATATATTAGACATGCTTATTTGAGCAGATGAGACGTGGGATTTGGATGCAACTTGGAACTGTGTGAGATTTCTTCGTGCGTGGAATTGTGTGCTTTACTTGTGCGCTCAGTGAAATAGCGATGGATTCGCCAGCCATGTTTTCCGTTAATAACTTTCGCGCAGTAATTTCATTTCATCTTGACGCAGCATATATCCACACAGCCATTCATATCCTCGTTCACCTTAACATCCTCTTCAGTCTCACTTCATGTCCTTCTCGGCTCAGAGCTAAGCTTGTGGTCTTCGGCGATAGGAGGAACAAAGAACAAAAATAAAATATTTAAAGAATAACAGGCGTAGGAGAGTTGGAGTTGTACTCTTTTATCAAATATTCAGAGTCTGCTGACTTCAGATCGAATGAGACGAATAGATTGAGGGATGGACACACGACGAAATCTGTGAGGTCGTCACGCATGCGTAAAACGAATAACCGGGAAAATAATCTTGCTTATTCGGCATAACAAAGAAAAGAGACAAACAGAAATTGGTCAGCTGTAGTTGAACGAAGAAGAATAAGTTTATAAGACGGGAGTGTACGCCAAGAGACACAGAGACAGGATCACAGAGTGTCAAAAATAGATGAAAAGAGAAAATAGGCCTACTGAGAAGCAAAGACGGAGAAGAAAAGAACAGAAAGAATTTTTAGAAGAATACGTAAACTCAATGGGTGACAAACAGGTTGAGAGGGTAACACGTTTAAACAGCCTCGTATCTATGTTTCATTTCTCGTAGTCTGGCTAGCTTCCTGTATGTCTGACGTTTCCTATTTTCTCGGCAATTCCATCTAATATTCCGACGGAAATTCTGTATGGACTTACCTTAAGATAAAGTGCATCAGACTAATATTATGCTACCCGTTCGATTTACAGTCAGAGAAAATAGGAATTAAATGTGATTAGTCACCACATTGCATCAATTACAAGGTGCATTAAATAAGTTTCCAGACTTTTTTTGTATGGAAGCATTTATTAATAGTGAACACATTGAACTCTAGTCATCTTCGATTTAATCTTCTTTTGTGTCAATGCCTTTGTTGTACCGTTTATACAACTTCGAGAAAGCCTCGTGAATGTCCTCTTATGTGAGCTTGTCAATGACCCTCGTTACAGCCTTTTTCATCGCCTCAATTGTTTCGTAACGACATTCTGTAAGTTTTTTCTTGAGCTTATGGAATAACTAAAAGTATCAGAGACTAAAGACTGAACTATAGGGAGGCTGAAGAGCTGTATTGAGAGTCATATTGGTCAAATAGTTTGTGACAAGCATGGAGCACTCTTGGGGCACACATCACGCAAAGTTTACACATCTTCAGTTTATCGCGAATAATTGTGTACAGTTCCCACAATGACATTAAACTGTGCCCTTATTGTCTCTATAGACACAGAGCAGTCCTAATCCATGTAATTCTTTATTTGACCAATAAACTCTGGTGTTCTTACTTTCTTACTCCTCTTACACGTCTCATCATCATTCCGACTTGCGGTCTTACTTTAATCTATTATGCAACTCAAAAACTGATGTTCGATTCATGCAAGATAGTTGAAAAGCAGTTCGCAGCATTCCATAAGTTTCTGTGGAATTTTTCCAAATTTAAAACATATTTTTCTCTTATACTCATTTTCTAGCTTTATATCGTGGGGTGCTATCAGGGCACATACACATTCGCACACAGACACACATGTGCGCGCGCGTGTGTGTGTATGTGCCTGTGTTTGTGTGTGTGTTTCCGTGTTTCGTTCTACTTTCAAAACAAACCAATTAATGTCGTAAACTCGTAATTTGCATTTCTCTATTCTTATACCTTCGTCCACTATTACATATATTACCCTTTCCTTTTTACTGGCTCTTTTTTCTGTCGTTTTACAACCATTTCTGTTTGTTTCTCTTTGTCTTTTTGCTTACTCTCTGGCCTTACCTGTCTGTTTCTCACAATTAAACGGATTCTTGTCGATATTTATTTTTTCTCTTCGATTTTTACAAATTCAAATTAACTCTATCTTTCGCTCGCTCTTTAGCTATACCACTTTCTCTAAAATCGCCTTTTGTGTATCTCTTACTTTCTTTTGCCTTTCTCATATCCTTGATTTCCATCTATTATTATACTGTCGAGAATTATAAATAGATATACTTTTGATTTCGTTAGTAACTGGAAAAAGTTAAAACCAGTTGACTTAAAAATGGATGAGATTAAAGGAAGCCAGGAGTCTGTGAAGGATGATGAAAGTTGTGGGAGGAGTAAAGAGTGATTTGGATAAATAAAGAATTTCATGAATAACGACCCCCCCTGTGAATATAGAGACAGTAAGAGCATAGTTTTATTCCTGTGTCAGAACTGTATACACACGACTGTTTGTGACGAATTGAGGATTCCAAAAAAGTCGCCGAAATTTGTCCCAAGGGTGCTCAGAGAAGATCAGAAAGAAATACTTTGTCATGACCAAGATCGGCATCGAGAAATTTCCTTATCCTCATTATTGTCCAGACCTTGTTCACTGTGAATTTTTGTTATTCCCTAAGCTCAAGGAAAACCTAAGAGGCTGTCGTTATGACCATTAAGGAGATGAAGGAGGCTGTTTTATCAGGTTGTTATCTGGTGGCGCATTAAATCAGTGGGATAGACGTACCCTCAGTTTCATTAAGACATGTATCTAGAAGTACACTCTGATGTAAAACCATGCGGGCTACTATATACTTTGTCTTGTGGCAGTCATCTGCGCCCTTACAAGTCATCAGTAATACCAAAAATGTGGGTGGTTTTACACCAAGCCTCCACCGCTATAAAACTCATCTGTGTGGATTTCAGAGCAATTTAGTTATTGTGGCGGAAGCTCATATGTCGTAATCGAAGAGAGAGAGAGAGAGGGAGAGAGAGAGTCCATCATATATATATATATATATATATATAAATTAGCAGGACTCGTTAACCGGCGTTACCCGTAGGAAGCATAGCCCCCCCCTCGCGTAAAAAAAGTAAACGGCAGGTGAAGTTGGTGCCCCACAACCTGCCTAATCTTAAGAACAGTTTTCGGAATAGACCCGCAACCTCCTCCCGGTAATACCCGCTGTCAAATAGACGCCCCCAATCTTTGCAAGTGAAAATATTCAGGTGTTTATATCTTGAAAACTACCTGCCTACGCCATATAAAAATTACGTTGTCTTAGTAAGTATATTGTAAAACTTATAAACTCATCATACTCAAGTACATTATGGGGGTGGGTCTTATGTAAAAATTACCCCCATCCCCGTTAAAATCTCGTAGCAGCCGAAAAGTGGAAACAACAAAAGAAATATAGGTCCCCTTTCCAAAGAGGTTTCCGTAAACTTATCTATGCACGCCATAAGCACAACCATCCTCCATTCTATCCAAAATGGAACGCTAGGGGGGCAGTTGGGAAATTACTCCCTCTCGATTTAAGTGAATAACATAAAAATGTTGTTTTTGCAAGTTCCTCCTTGTTAGTGTTCAATTTTAGTTACTTTCACAGTATATAAGGAAACACATATAATAATTGTTGAGCGAGAAAGAGAGTGAGAGAGAAAGAGAGAGAGGGGGATAAGAACAGTATCTTTTGTCAGTTTTGTGTTCTACCATCTAGCTAAACTCAACCGTCGCACCCCCACAAATACAAAGGTTAAAAAAAAGACAGAAATTATGGTTTGATATGATAACTAATGAACGTGGGAAACGGTGTGTAATTATATTTTGCTTTAAAAAACCGTTACTTAAAATATAATAATAGCGCTTAAAGGAATAATTCGTTTGGTTGTTTTTTAGAGAGAGTAAATTTGTTTGTTGTTAGTTAATGTTTTAATATATGCGGGCAGCCAAGAAGTACACAATCTAAACGTAATTTGTGTTTAATGTGTGTAGTAATTTGGGCTAAGGTTTATCTTGAAGACGCCATATTCTGTGCAATCCGTGAGCCTTCGTTTTTGTTGAGGTTTAAAATCTGGATTAAGAGAATTACAGCTTGCATCTAATGAGGAAGGGTGGAATGAGCGAAGGAAGAAATCATTAGTTTATGAATCTGCGAATCGGAAGTGAGCGTTATTTCTATGAGCGAGTTAATAAAATTGACGGGGCAATACAAGTCTACCATGTATCATCTTAAGAGGCATAGGTTATTTATTAGAGAGAAAACTTGGAACTCCAATGGTTTCGGCGATATTGATTATAGCTCTCGTAGGATGAATCGTATAAGGCTTCAATCTGTCTATAATAAAGGGGTAAAGCTATATAATATAGTGCCCAATAATGTAGAGACAATAAAATTTTAGATGACAGTTAATGTTGCAATTGTTACGGTAATTTTGCCGAGTAATCCAAATATTATATACAGAATATTGTGTTTTCTCGTCTTTCCAAATAATAGATATTGCTAAAAACATATTTTTTAAATGGACGAAAATATACATCAGCTGTTTTACTAACACCTAAAAAAATATAAAATCTGATGATGTAAATATTGCCCGAGCAACGCCGATATATGTACGAGTAGAGGATTTTTATGATCTTTATTACTATTTTTAATAATAGAATCCCAGAAAAAAATATCATCGCGAAATAAATATTTAAAGATAAAAATTATGTATGTTAATGTTTTTACTGGAAAGGAATGTTCGTTTTAATAACAAAGACAAACAAAAATATTAACTTGGTGAAAAAGAATGTTACAACATAAACAAAATGACGTAACAAGGTCGCTTAAAATACACTCATCAGTTAATCAGGAGTTGTAAGTAAGAGAGAGCAGAACCGGCCGATAGTTAAAGGAAAAAGGGTGGTTGTGGACGGTAATGGCTAGAAGTAGGGGAAAATATTGATAATAAAATTCTAGGACTAGCCTTGCAGCTTTTCAATTGGGAAAACGTATGGAATAAAGCTGTTGTAAATAGCACGAAGATTTTGGGTCGTAATAATATTCGTTTGCAGCTTTCCTGAGGATCCGTGAATCAAGAAGATCTAAGATAGACTAGGTATGTTTTTCATTAGCTTATATAACATCTAAGAGATTATTAGTTCCATAATGTGATAATTTTTATATGTTCGATTTAAACAATCGCTAGGAAATCTATAATCACATTCATATCTAGACGTTCAAATAGACATACATACTTATAAACACATCATACAGCCCCGATCTTATACAGAACCTCACTATATGAAAATAAGGCAGTTCAGTCGGTATCCTTCAAATTTTTCTATTATTATTTCGAGTAAGGTGCAAAAAGATAAATACTGTGAAATAAATATGGTCAAGTTAAAACGAATAATACGCACAGATAGAAATGGATCACGAATACGAGTTGGCTAGTAAACCACACTAATAAAAATGCAGCTGTCACACAAAGAGACCTTCCCTATCTGTGAAATACAATGCTCATAAAACATAAGGACCAAAGTTCAATAAAATAACTATAGTTACGGGACTGCCAAAAGTAAACCTAAGGTTAGGATGATAATTAGACGATTTCTTGTAACCTCCTTCGCAATTTAAATAACTTTATAATCGTTAAACGCGTATGTTCAATGACCGTATCACATGAATAAGCGTTATTGTTACAGCTTTGTATTGATTGGTCATTGTCACCGACAAAAGAGTCGCTTTGATTCTGAGACGTCGAATGCTAGGTCACACGTGATGGTTATGCTAGCATCTATGGGTCTTCGAATTAGGTTAGAATCTTGAGGAGTCAAATCAAATTTTATTGAAAATTCATGTACAAATAACCATTCTTCGCAGGTTCTTTCATCAATCATTTGCATTGAGACCAAATCAGCGAACCAAGGCGTAGGAACGGCAAAAGTGTAAGAGCGAAAGTGAAGGGGAAACGGAGGGATACGAAATCGAAGTGCGTTTCCAATGATCAAACATCAATCGCTTTGTCCATAGAAATAAACTAGCAATCAGTCAGTGGGAAGCGTAATGCTTATTTAATTGACTTCAAAAGAAGCCGACATTGATCAATGACCGCGCGACTAATCGATCAACAGTTAGTCATCGATCAAGCGGCGGGGGCGTGTGACTGAAAATGCATTGATGCTTCTGCCGATACCGTAATGTGATTGTCAGAGTGGCAGGGTTATTTTTTGTAAAGGACGCAATGGAAAAAGGGGAGGAAGGAGAGGATAAAAGACAAAAGTAATGGTATGAAAGTGTCGGTATAGTCTGGCGCAAAATAAAAAAGAAAATAAAAAACACGGAAAGAAAAATACGGAATAATCATATATCATGTTAAGCTTTGTTGTGGCGAAACGTGTGTTTGAAAAAGAAAAAATATGAAGAGAAGGAGGAAAAATCCGAGTGAACGAATGACAATACTGTCGTAAATAAACGAAAAGTCAAAAAATATTTTTGAAAGTTTTAGATGAGAATTGGATGAGAATTGGGATTACTGATATAATCTTTAGTGAAATTCGCACAACGTTTTGGCTGATGTAACCTCTGACCTTCTTCAGGTGTATATTGTTGAAGTCCATATTTTTCTGTCTAACTCAGATATCTGCACAGATAAAGTACTTGAATAATTCAATTGTAAATCACACTCTTCTAAAGTATTCGATCCCCACTCGAGTGACACTGAAATAAAGTTGCAAATTACTTCGAATTTCAACTCATTTATAACTTACAAGACGAAAGGATGCCCCACAAGTAGATTAAATAAAGTGTTCCGTGCGAAATTCCGTGCAGATTTCCGAGTTCGATAGAAATATTTCCGAGTGGGACAAGATACACCTGATCACTCTCGGAGTTTACACCGGCTGAATCATAAAGAAAATAGCACACAGGATGAGGAAAGTCGCCTGAACAAAAACATTCTGAAAGGAAGTAAAAATAAAGGTGAGGGAAGAAAGAAAAAGACGATAAAAGTGTTAGTTAAATTTGGAAATATTACAAAATAAGTGAGATGGAATTGAAGATGAAAAAAAGAAGAGGACTAACAGTAAAAATAAAATAAAATGATACGTTAGAAAGGAATAGGTAGTTGAAGAAAATTAGAAGTTGGATGAAGGGGAAAGAAAAGGAAGAAAACACAGAATGTCAAACAAGGATTATGAACTATCTGGAAATAAGAAGAGAATGGAGAGAAACAAAATAAGATAATAAGAAATAATCATTATAACTAGAAAATATAACTGAACAAGATAAAAAAATTAAAAAAAAAAGAATTACCGTAAAGTACTAAATAACATAAATGATAAAAAAGCAAGAAGAAAAAAAAGAGGCAGAAGAAGTAAAATAATAAAACAATACTAAGATACAGTAAAATAAAAAAAGACAACAACAAGAAGAGAAGCAAATGATTAAGAAGAGTTTTAAAAAAGTTAAATAAACCATCAAATAAAAATGATTGTAAGAAAGGAAATGTGATTAAATACAAAATAGAAACAAATAAAATGTTAACTAAATTCCAAGAAAAAAATCTAAACAGCAAATAAATCCTGGAAACAAACTTTCTTGTAAATCAGAAAATTGCGTACAATTCTCATTTCAATACTATGCATCTACAAATAAGTAAAGCCATATGTTCTTACATGTAGTTTGCTGAACAAATGAATGAAGTGCTGCCTAGTTTTAACCACCTTTTCATAATCTTAACTACAGTGTTTTCTCATCGTTCACATTACAATCTCTTTTTTGCAATAGGTCTCTGTGGTTCGGCGAGGTGTATTTAATTATTAAAAACATTCTTACTAATTTATACTTTTCTAACAAAAGTAGTGAAACTTTGTCATCAACGATTAAATGTACGTGTAGCATTAAGAACCTCTGCATAGAAAACATTTATGATGTAACCTGTAACGAGTATGTAAATGTAGAGTTTTTCAAGACTTCTAATGTACGAGCAACTATCATAGAACTGGCAATGATAAAAGCAAGGTGTCTGAGGATTAAGTCCCACATCTTGGAGGCTATGTCCTCGAGCTTTATTTATAGTCATGGCAAAGTTAATATCTATTGGGAATCGTAAACGTTTGAACTAAAATGGCATGTCAGAAGGAATAAGGGGATTTTGAGGAAGTAAAAGTTACACCTTTAAAATTTCCAGTTATTATAATGGCTTCCAGAACATTATTTTTTTATTACTAACCATGGGTCGTTACGCAGATTAGATTGATCAAGATTTCTTAATAATATAACAAGAGCTTTTCCGCAATAGGAGATTATTATGCGGCATTACATGCGGTTCTAGTGATTTCTACGAGATATATTACTGTCTGATCTTCATTATTAACACAATCAATGGATTGATAACTCTTCTAAAAGATTATAATTGATCAGATCAGCAGCATTATTTCTATGGGCCAATATTGCTCTTTCACGAACCCATCTAACATTGCAGAATTTTTTAGCAATATCTGGAAAAAACTTTAGTCAATAGGTCCCTAATTGAATTTCCCGACTAGACACAAGGCAATTTTTGTAATTGAAGATTTCTATTTGTTTGGTTCCCAAGGCCAACAGCATTTTGTTTGATAGGTAAACAGCTTGTTACTTACTATAACGGTGTGTTATACCTATCCTTCGTTTTATTTACCATTCTTAGGGTAACTTATAGTAATATCATAATTAAATATTAATAATGTAAATTTATAGTGTACAATGATTTCGGAATACGATTTAAAAGGCAATTAATTATACTTACAATATTGTAATGACTTGGCAACTGTCGCTTAGTACTTCTACTGGCGCGAGGTGGATGAACATAAACTTCATAAACTTTTTGCCTTTGAGAAAATTCAAATTTTATTCAATTTCGTTTTAAAATAATGGGCAAAATAACTTCTGTTAATGTATGAATGATTGCTTCCGTGTCACATATTTATTATTTGATTTTAGTTTCGTGGCGGTCTTTGAATTGTAGAGTTCATCTTTTATAGATTTTCGGGTATGCTGCCAACGCATATCCAAGTTAAGTTTGGGGCTTATAAGTCGTTTCCCAGAAAAGAAAACGTATGTTATCCTTCGTAAAAACTGATGCAGCCATTTTTTTTTCACAACGGAGTAGTTAATAATGCGCATGCGTGTAAGTGAAGCATATGAAAGGCAAATGTTTTTTCACCTCCGAAATGAAAAACATAGGGTGTTTATTCTGAAAGTCGTTATACATGCGCATTACTAATTCATGTATTGTAAAGAAAATGGTTGCCAGGGATTCCATTTATTTTTAAGTTGAATAACAAATGTTTTCATATCTCGTAAACTAATTATCAGCCCCGCATTTAACTGTTATATTCGTTGTCAGCATACCTGAAAACTATTAACAGTCTATATTTTGAATGTGAATGAGGAGTTGTAAAAGTAAAAAAAAATACCGAGAAATTTGTATATAAGACAGAAATACTAATTACTAAAAAAAATGTCGTTGAAATTAATATTTGTTTTCTCAAAATTATTTATATGTTATTAGTTACGAAAATTTCTATTTTGTATTCATGTGTTGTCGTAAGTTTATTTTCTTAAAAATATTTGAATTCAATAAATATGTTAGGAAAACTTTCTGAAGTAGCAACACACGCATTCGAAAACTTTTGAGTTTTGGCTTGAAATAAATAAGTATATGTCTAATCGATGAATGAATAAAAAAGAAAATATATAGGGATATATCCGGTTTATTTATTTACAAAAAAGAAATGGATATTATTTATAGTAAAAGAGAGAAGTTATTTAAAGTAAAGGAAAACCTATTTATCGATAACAAAATGATCTAAAGGGAACATGAGTAATAATTTAATCCAAATTAAAATAACATTATTAAACTTAGGCTAGGCTATAATATTTTTCATTTCAGAAACTTGAGATATAGATACATATTAGTTGGGACAAGATCAGAAAGAAGAAAAGCAACGCAGGAACCTTACATTAGCCCAAGTAAGCTTTGCTATCAAAACTGTACATAGAATTTGCCCCCTGTCGTTGAAAATTTACTTAAAGGAGCTATAATAAAAAAAATATATATATTTAGTCATCGTTTGTGAGGAATTTCCGGCACAAAAGTGTCCAAAAATATATATTTTTTTTAAACAAATAAATATTTTTGGACATTTTTTTGACTGTAAGAACATTTTTTTAAAGTTTTATTTTTTAAACCTGTAAATAAATATTTGTATTTCGCTAGCGATAAAATACCTTTAAAATCATTCAGATATTCGCATTTATTAATAAAAAGACATGATAGAAAAAGCTAAAAAGAAAAAAAAAAACACTGACCTGGTGCCATCAGCTAGATTCATAACCCAAACATTTAGCGTTCCAACAACGTTACCTATCGACGTTATTATCGAACGAAACAATAAAGGATAATTATCACCACACTTGGAAGAAATGAATTTTCTTTTATATTTTATATGTGCATGCGCAGAAAAAGGAAAAATATCGGCTTCTTTAAATAACATTTGACATTTCAACTTGATGATATATGAATGTACACGTTATTTACTGACCAAAGCAAAGATTTTACTCGTTATAAACCATCCTTGGTGCATAATTACTATTTTCTGTTAATTTTAGTGGTATGTAACTAGTAGTTTTGGAGTTAGATATTTACAAAAACACATGAGTCTACTGTTTTATTTATGTAGATATGTTGAATCTTGTATGTCAAAACTATTTGCATTTTAGTCACCATTTAGTGTGAATTCCAGAAAGCTATACATATATTCCTACATATATATAATTATATGTACACACATACTCATAAATATATACTCATATACATGCGTGGGTGAGTGTAGGTGTGTGTGTTTGTAGAAAACAACAGTATGCAAATAAATATCTACTTCTTAAAACGTGTATTTTAATTTGAATTAAATATCAAAATGTATTTATGTAAAAGTAAATATATATTAATTCTACAGAATAAAACTATTTCGTTGTATACCGCTATTCAATTCTGCAAGCCCAGTAACTGCATATAGCCGAACTCGAAACTGCACCATCTACGCGGCAGACAAGCTTGATAAAACTTACTCTATCTCGCTTTTTATGGTAATAGATCATACGTATTGATCCTGTCACACAAACAGCAATGATTTTTTATAAGCGAATGGCATTTTATTATTCGACATAACGGTATGCATAACTCAAGTAATAAACAAACAAAGAATATATATATATATATATATATATATATATATATACATATATATATGTGCGTGTGTGTGTATACATATATATGCATATATATATTAAATAAGATGAGACTTGTATAGCAATTTATCATATTGTCAGATCAATAAGAGAGTTAAAGAAAAAAGGTAAAAAATATTAAGGCCATGACATTTCGAAGCTACATTCTTTTCACTAGAGAAATAGAAAGAATGAATTATTATAATGTAAAGATACAAAAACAAACCCATTTATATTAGATATGAAACGTATAAATATAAAAAAATTAAATAATAAATACAAAATATATAAAGAAATATATAAATACATGACAGTAGAGAAAATATAAAAACTTGTAAGGGCGTATATATATATATATATATATATATAATTATATATATATATATATATATATAATTATATATATATAGTGAATTAATGATAATAATTTATAATATGTTTATATGACGCCATTTTAAATTTAGATATTTAGAATTAGGATTTCCACATGCAAAATGAGGTAATATGAACATAGTCGACGGTATTTACAGGTTTTTTCTCATATTGTCGGACATTTATCATTCTCAACTGAATTAAAAGAATAAATTGTAAGCCTGTAAACATGAAGAACTTAGAAATATATAATTTTGTCATTCATTCACTGTATATCTCTGTAATTACATTGAGCTTGTTAAATAAGGAGTCGTACATATTATAAGCTAATAAATTATATTTTCACAGAAATATATATATATATATATATATATATACATATATGTGTGTGTATTTGTAGGTATATGTGCATGTACAGTTATATCGCATAGGATTAGCAAATCTCTCGACGGTGGCAATCTTTCTAGGGCAATTGCTCTTGACATATCTAAAGCCTTTGATAGGGTATGGCATAAAGGTTTACTTCATAAGATCGCTAGCTATGGTATAGCTGGAAAAGTCTTCTCAATTATTAAATCATTTCTTTCTGATAGGTTCATAAGAGTAGTAGTTGAGGGGCAAAAATCAGAAGCTCACAGTATTAATGCCGGTGTCCCTCAGGGATCCATCCTGGGCCCAACTCTTTTCCTGATCTACATTAATGATGTTCCAAATCATATCCTTACATCATTTGTAGACATTTATGCTGGCGACACTACCATTTATGGTACCACATCTAAGACAGTAAACGACCAAGTTCTCTCCAATTCTCTCTCCTCTGATCTTGAGCACGTAGTACAATGGGGAAAGGAGTGGCTGGTTACTTTTAATGCATCTAAAACCAAGCTTCTCTCTTTACATCATCAACATTCTAATCCACATTTGTCATCAATTGAAATGAATGGCTCTCGTCTTCAGGAGGCCTCAAGTTTTGACAAGCTTCTGGGCTTGACCATTACTCCTGATCTTAAATGGAACACGTATATCAAATCTGTTGCTAAGGCCGCTGGAAAAATGGTGGGATCTTTCTATCGATCCAGTAGATATCTCACTGCTGAGTCTATTCTCTACCTATATAAGAGCCAGGTACGTCCAAGGATGGAATACTGTTGCCACATCTGGGCAGGAGCTGCTAGAAAGGACTTGTCCTGCCTTGATAGAGTTCAAAATAGACTTCGTAGCCTCGTAGGAGATGTCCTTTTCTCCTCCTTGCAACCTCTATCTCACAGAAGAGATGTTGCGAGTTTGTCTCTGATGTATCGTTATTTTCATGGAATGTGTTTAACTGAGCTTCAATCTTTGGTCCCCCCTCGCCAAACTTTCACAAGAAACACTCGTCTAGCTGTAAACACTATCAATAATTTCCCCCACTCTTTATCTGTGCCTAAACCTAAACGTAGATTCCATGAACAAAGCTTCTTTCTTAGAACTGCACGCCTGTGGAATTGTCTTCCGTTTTCCTGCTTTCCGGCTGACTACAATATGGTTGTGTTCAAGTCTAAAGTAAATAAGTTCTTGATGAGCCGTTCCATATAAGTTATTAAATTTACCAAATTTTCATTACTAATGATTACTATATTGACCAATTTCTACTGTACACTCTTTAACCCTTATCCTTGAGTGGCCTCTGGGCCTTGATAATGTGGTGATGCCTTTGTAAAAAAAAAAAAAAACAAAACATGTAAGCATATATATATATACATATACACCCACATATATATACATATACACACACATATATATATATATACATGGACGCACACAGACACAGGCACACACACGCACACACACACGCACACACACACACACACACACACACATATATATATATATATATATATGCCCTTACACTAACCTGTATTTATAGCAAGTAAGAATTGTAATCATCAATAGTAAGAAAGAGATAAAATAGAAAATCTCATTTTTCTTTCATTTTATGTGAGTTTTTTTTTTCAGTCCGCCTATATCCCTTAAACCTCTGCATTACAATCATTTCCTAGAAATTAACTATGTATCCATTGATCTATCTATCTGTATGTCTATTCATATATTGCTCTCTCTCTCTCTCTCACACACACACACACACACACATATATATGTATATATATATATATATATATATATATATATATATATATATATATATATATGATAGTTTCCGGAGAAGTAATTAGGCCAGATTGAAACATAATAAATGCTGAAATGTAATTTATTGAAATCTAAAATAAAAAAAAGAACAAAGAGAAATCAGTGATGTCGACCACGCATGCGCTCAACTAGGAACGAACGCGCTGACAATCGGAATGGCTGGCAGTAAATAGACGTGATTAATTATTCTGAAAACAAATTAGCCAGTCGGAAAACTTTTCGCCTAAACTTGACCTTCTTCGCTAATCCAATCAACATGGCGGCAGACTGGGATTCACTGACTTCAGTATGGCGGGTGGGAATGCTCTGGTTTGTGAGCGCGTGCCTATGCGCGCCATGAGGGACGCGGTGGGGATAAAGAAGACTGAATAGTGAGCAGTCTTTATATCATTGGCGACCGCTAGAGGAGAAGACGCTCTCGGATGCGTGCGTGTATGGATAGGTTCTAAGTGAAGTGTGACAATGTGGTGTTGGCGTGAATCAAGTGTTTTCAGGCTACTAAAGCATCCCTTCGTTTTTACATTCATTCATAAGTTTGTTATTGTTCGTTTGTTTTATTATATTTCACTTCACTTTTTATTAAATATCATAATGGTTACTTCAGATTGCATCTCATATATTAGTATTTCTTTATACATGTCTTATTATATTTAAAATATACACCCACGCACATACACTATATTCAGATATTCATATTTGTATGCATATAATAGCTGCCAGTCCGGCGTTGCCCGGTCGTACAATACGCCTAAACATTATATTTTAATGTATGCAGATTGCGTATATATAACTATAGAATCACTCCTCTACTGATTAGTATAGGATACGAGGAATAATTTTTCCCGGTGGACTAAATCGGAAAAATATAAATAAATAAATAATAATGATAATGTTGTTCATAAATTCTGTCTGCGTGTGTTTACAATATCACGGCGACTGATATATGGACTTGACGATGAACGCCCTGCAAAAACTCACTTCTGATAAAAATCATACAAATGAAAAAACGATTTACGGCGATTTTAATCATACTTTTTCTTTTATCGTAAATTGAATTCGTTAATAATAAATAATTAATATAAATGGTGAGGTACACTTAGGTTTGTAAGAAGGGACCACTGATCTCTTGTCAAATGCTCTACCACAAAGCTATGTTTCCAGATTAAAAGAAATCTGTTTTTTTTTTAAGAGGAACTGATTTGCTGAAAATTTATTATTTTCCTTGCCAATTTAACGGGAAAAAATTCACTGTAAAAAATATTCTTTTACATCTATAACGGAGAAAAGCTAATTTTAAGATGTTTTTTTTTTCGGGTTGTTATACTTATCGGATAAAACATACAAAAGAAAACGGCCAAACACATACATTTGGTTTGTGTGAGATTTTCAAAAAAACACTCACCATTATTAAACCTATTAGGAACTCTCTCTCTCTCTCCCTCTCTCTCCCTCTCTCTCTCTCTTTCTCTCTCTCTCATACGCACAAGTGACTTTTATATTATAGTAGAGACAGATGCATATATATATATATATTTATACATATAAATTTGTCTATATATGTATGTACATAGCATTCTCCTACTTCTTCTTCTTTTTATTATTATTATTATTATTATTATTATTATTATAATTCGAATGTTTCAAAAAATGTTATTGCAAAGTTTATTGTAGTGTATGAAGCGTACACACAATATTGATGTTTTTATAATTTTATAATTAACCTTTTATTTGGATATCTACTCTTGGTCAGAGAATACGTTGGGAACTAGAAATGTATTTATGGAAGTTTTTTTATTCCTTGCAAAACTTTTCGAAACAGTTCACGTATATTTTCTTAACCATTCATGAAGGATAGCAGTTATAGTTTTTTTTATTGTTTAATTTAAAAAAAAACGTATTGAATTCAGTAGCGATCATTGTAATTGCTATCCATATCACAACGCAGCAGATTTATATATATATATATATATATATATATATATATATATATATATATATATATATATATATATATATAATGTCTACTTCTTGGTGATAAGTTTTACATTTCTTATCCCTTTGTTTCTTGCTTACATGTCAAGGGCGTCCACATTCCCCTTATATCTAATTAGTTTCTGTATCTCTCATCTAACTGGTAGCTATTTGTTTTTTTACGTTCATGTAGAATAAAAACTGTAAATTTAAATGTATTCGCTTATAATGAGAATTTCAAAACGTCATATTCCCAACTGATTTCGTTACAAAAACATATTCATTTTCTATTATCATGTATGAGATTCAGATTTGTCTCATCGTCCGTCGGTATACTTGCTTTTCCTTATCCTTTTTTCCGCTTGCTCTCTCCGGTTTATAATCAAAACGTGTCATGTTACTATTAACCCTTTCTAATCAAGTTTGTATCCATCTAATCCCCAAATGCATGGGTTCTTTTATTGTCTCAGGCGAAATTAAAGTGTTTACTATTGAGGAACATACTTCCTTTATATAATCCCCTCGAGCTTATTTTCAGTAACTTTCCTTACCTATATGAGCTAGAATCCGCTTATGTGCTACTGAAAATATTTTTGTTTCCTTGATAGGATTTTGAATTTACTTGGAAATGCACAGGGTTGAACAATAAAGTCGTTGCCTTAAAGAAAACAACACTGCAAATTTATTGTAAACTTTTATTGAAGAAACTTTTCTGCAAATTTATTTTAAACTTTTATTGAACAAATCAATTCAGGTAACTTGATTATGTAGTTGAGCTGGCATTTATTCAATTTATTCACCTTCAGCCTCAATAACCGCCTCGATATGTGTAAGGAACTAGGAGAATGCTTTTTCCACAAGCGTCGGCGGGAGCTCGGCGAATACTAGTCGGATGGTGACGACCAGACTGGCTTTGGTGTTGTGGAAGATTGGAAGGCCATGTCGGTGATGTTGTCGACATATGAACAAATAGAGTAGTCCCGCGGGTTCAGGTCGGCGAGGAAGGGACAAGTGAGAGGAGGATACAATGTCCTACGACGTTGTATATTTTTCTATCCTTCTGAAGCCAAGCGTGTGTATCTTTGGATTGTAGACCGGCGCTGAACCCTGATGCTACATCCACACTCTGCTAGTGGCCACCAGATTGCACCAAGAGATCACCAGACTCTTCAGCACATCCAGGTATATGTTGGTTGGTGCTGTCTTTAAAAGCGACTTCGAAGATGTATCGTGGCATGATATTGCTCTTCTTTGAAACTACACCAAACACAATAACTGCGAGTCGTTCAATGCGTTGAGCTGTGCCCTCAACCGTTCAACAGTCCGGATTCGAAATTTGTGCGTGCTAACAGTGATCCTGTTGTCATAAATTTGATTAATAGAGAGCATGAGTTGTGCAGCGACACATATTCTATCTCGCTCGTTTAACATTTTGTCATTTTCAGACGCTCTTGAATTTTGTATTCAACTTGCCAAGTAGTAGATGGTCTGCAACCAAATAGAAAATCGGTTTTCATCTAACGGAAATGAAATCATATCATTGTTTTCCAGGCCGATATTTCTAGGGTTCCACCCTGTATAAGGGGTGATCTCTCTCATTCCTTATATGATCCTTCGAAGAGAAGAAGCGTTGTTGTCTCTGTTTACTTTGTTGTTTTTCCTATGAAGGTACTTCATTGGCCTTTTATCTATGGTTACTCCTTGTAAGATATTCACAACCAGAACTTTTCTTTTACCTAATGCAGACAAATCTTATTTTCATACTAAGTGTGCTTAGCAGCAGATTAAATTTCCACTAAATTCTCGTCTGTGAAACACATTTCCACAGAACTTCCTACACTTCTATTTAAACATGATCGTCTTCAAAGCCTGGATCAACATATTTCTCTCTAAAACAATCCTTTTTAAAATGTTAACTTTTCAATTATTTTAACTCCTTAACGTTTATCATCGAGGACCATCTGGTCTTAATATATGTTGAACATATCTAAAACAAATCGAATGATCAAAAACGATCTCCCAAAACACATTCTCAGATCATTCTTAGATATTTGTGCTGACGACAATGCCATCTATGGCAACACATCAGGGGCTGTAGATGACTAGGTTCTCTCTGATTCTCTCTTCTTTGGTATTGAGCACGTTGTACAGTGGGGAAAGAGGTGACTTGTTACTTTTAATGCATCTAAAACCAAGATTCTGTCTTTACACTGTCAGCACCCTGATCGCGATCTGGAATCACTTGAAGTAGATGGCCCTCGTCTTGAAGAGTCTCCATGTTTTGGCAAGCTTTTGGGCTTGCCATTTTCTCCTGATCTGAAATGGAACACTTACATCAAATCTGCTGCCAGGGTCTATGGTTGAGTGGTGGGATACTTCTACCTCTCCAGTAGATATCTCACTGCTGATTCAATTATCTATCTATATAAAAGCCAAGTACATCGAGGAGTGGAGTACTCTTGCCACATCTGGACGGGAGCTACGAGAAGCAGCTTGTCCTGCCTGGACAGAGTCCAAAATCACTTCGTCGCTTAGCGGGGGATACCATTTTCTCTTTCCTGCAGCATCTTTCCCACAGAAGGAACGTCGCGAGCTTGTATCTTCTTTATCGTTATTTCCATGGCAAGTGGATAGTCTGTGCCCCCCTTTCGCTCAACTGTCACGGTAGGCACTCGTCTAGCTAGAACCGCTGTCGGTAATTTTCCTCATTCTTTATCTGTGCTTAAACCAAAACGTAGCTTCCACGAAGAAAGCTTCTTTCTGAGAACTGCACGCCTGTAGAACTCTCTTCCGTTTGCCTATTTTCCATCTGACATCAATTTAGTAGCCTCCAAGTTCAACGTAAACAAATTCTCGATAAGCCACCGCCTTAAGTAATCCAATTTACCAAATTTCCACTGCTGAAGACTACTATATTTTCCACTGACTACTGTACTTTTCACTCGGTAAACCTTATCCCCGAGTGGCAGCCTGGCCTTTAAAAACACTAAGCAACAAAATTGCGCTATTTAATTTTTATACACTTGAAATTATTTCCGATATCATGTCATGCATTATGTTGTGTTTTTCAGCTAATAATCTCGTTAATATTTCACTACACATATTATTTATATAGTAAATAGAGCAAAGACGCGCAAAAGAATTAAAAAAACTTAACCTGCAGTGCAAATGGTATAATTTCATTATAATTTTAGTAATGAAACATTGCAATAAGCTGTGGTGGTCCTCCACAAAAATGTGAAGAAAAGCAATCGTTTTAATAAACTCATTACAATTCGGAAAATATAAAACAGTCAGAAATGTATCAACCAATATGTAAAAAAAAATAACTTAATTTCTTATAATTCACGGATAAATATACATGTCGCGAATATATATATATATATATATATATATATATATATATATATATATATATATATATATACATATATATATACTAGCTGTACCCTGCAACGTGTTGCTGTGGCTACAAATTGGCGCAATGTAAAAAGTTCCAAAATGAGAAAAAAGCATGTTTCTTATAGGTTTAAATTTCCATTCTGCATGGGTACAGTTTTTGTTGTTCGATTTTCTTAGCTGATATAGAGATTTTCCGGTTTGTTGACTCTTGAATATGTAACATAAATTGTCCATGTGAAAAAACAGTCGGTGTGTAACTGTAAGGCCCACAATTGTACAGATTGTTCCCTGTGCTTTGCAGATGGTTATTGCAAATGACAATAAAATTGGAAAGTGCAATTTGCTAAAGTATAATGATGTATCCGGTGGAATCATAGGAATGCATGGAATGAAGCTATATTCATCTGTGAAAGGTCCTGTTAAGATTGTTGTTTCTATGATATTGTTTGTTATTTTTTTTTTACTGCAAGCTATGTGCCATTGCAAAGCTTGGATTGGTGTATATTTCACAACATGATAATTAGTACACCAAATTTCAGTTGCAATACATGCGGTGGCATCCCTGGCAAATATAACTGTTGGATAATTAACCACTTTATCTGCTTTCACAACAGTGTCGATGGATTTTTATTTGACTACCTCACTTGGAATTTTACATTGAATAATAGCGTTAAGTTCATGAGCATCTTTGTATTGACCTGCAAGAATAGCTCATTCACTCAGTCAAATGGAATTCTTATAATTTGAATATCTGAAAAACATTTTAAACTAACTATTCTTTTGATGAAATAAACAGAAATTACAGAAGTTAAAAGTCAAGGAATGTCGCCCTTAACTCTGATCAGCTGGCACTTTTTCGTACCCAATTTCCCACAAGTGATGCAAAAGTTTTTGCGCGGATCGAACAGTCTGAAACTGGACATGCATATTTTTAGTTAAGTTTAATGTCTTCACATGGAACAAAAAAGTAGAGTATTTGAGGCAAGCATTTATTTCATCTGCTGGTGTTGATTGAAGAATAACAGGTAACATTTGTCTGAAATCTCCTGCAAGCAATATTACTGCATTCCCAAATGGTCTGACATTGCCACGCAAATCTTGCACGGATCGACCAAGAGCCTCAAGTGATTTTGTGCGTACCATTGTGCATTCATCCTAAACAATAAGTTTGCATTTCTGCAATATTTTCCCCCATATTGGACGTTTTGGAGATGTCGAACATGAGATTTTTGAAAAATTTAATGTTTTAAAGTAGAATAAATAATTCTTCTACTTGGCAGCAAGGTCGCAGGTATTCCTCATGCAGCAAGGGCTAAGGCTATGTCATTTTGTTACCAAATGGCTGCCAAAATCAATTTAATTAGAAAGGTTTTACCAGTTACTTCTGGTGCTGTTCAAGGTAGCAGTAATTTCCAAATAACTTCTATTATCACAGTCAGTAAAATAGGTGACTAAATAGGATTTATCCATGTTTTGACAATGCCTTTTTCACTGTAATGAATTTAGGAGACTAAAATAGGATGAGGGATTAGAGATGGACAGATAAAGAGGAAGATATATAGATAGAAAAGAGAAAGTGAGAGGAAAATAGAGAAAGAGAAGGAGATAGAGAGATAAAGGGATTGATAGATAAACAGAGAGAGAGGGGAGGAGTTAGAAACAGAGAGGGATGAGACAGAGGAAATGAGACAGATAGAGGGAGTTAGAGAGAGAAAGGGGATCAAAGAGAGATGGAGAGGTGATATAGAGAGAAAGATAGATTGAGAGAGGGAAAGGGAGAGATGGATAAAGAGAGATATTAAGAGGGGAAGAGAGAGGGGAAGAAACAGAAGGTGAACTACACTTCACCGTTTTTTTTCCTCGTTCAGTAGAGAAGAAATATTTCGAGACTGAGGCAATTTTAATGTATGTTATTAGCCAGAGTACCCCTTTTTTTGGGGGGGGGCTAGATTTTCCTCGTATTAGAAACCGACCGGGTTATCTGTACTTTCACTTAACAAATTAATAAAAGAAAAACATTTAACAGGAAAATACTATTTTAAAAAATAGCACGGTTACATAAGTGCATAAGTGCCATTAGGTACACCTTGGGCGTTGAGTTCCGTGGTGACTAGCATAATTATTTAATGGTCGCTCCCTGAGCCCTTCCCCCCAGTCAAGGCTAATGCATGCGCACGTAACATTTTTTTATTTACTGACGTTGGCTTAGTAACTAAAAGATTTATTGATAATTTCGTAACCCTTAAACGCATGCCGGAAGATTTAAATTGGTTCATTATTGTTGTAATGAAAATAAAAAGTTTCATTCAACACAAAACCAAAAACACATATTAATGATAAATGATTTATTATTCTATTCATTGAAATTTATTAATTTTTAAATAAAATTGTGGAGGTGGACCTAAATGTAAATATTTACCCAAAAAATTATCCCGAAGTTTATTACAAAAACATGTCTGTTTTCGCACTATTCAACAATTTGTTCATCCGCGCATGTAAATTAAAAAATATTTGTAAAAGTGAGAATTTATCAGTAAATGATTTTTTTAAATTTTATTTATTTATTTATTTTTTTACATTAGGTCCACCTCCACAAATGCTAAGAACGGCTTTCAGAATAAACACCCTCAACCTCTCCATGTAAACAACGGATTTAGGAATAAACACCATTTGGTGGGGGGATATTTAAAAAAAAAGTCGATAAAAGTCGTCATTTAAAAAAAAAATTAAAATCAAATGTTTGTAAAAGTGAGAAATTATTAATAAATGTTTAGTAACATTTTTCGGTGCTAATGCAGAGAGTGATCCGCGCTAGTTTTTAAATCGTGTTTTTTGTATTATTCAATTGCAAGGTTAAAGAACAGAATAGGTACAAAACACCCTCCCCTTCCCATGTTAAGAATGGCTTTTTTAATAATAACGTTATTATTTCAGCATGGATCACTCTCTGCATTAGTACCCATTTTTCTGTTATATTCATAAAAAGTAAAAAAATTTTCAAAATAAATAAATAAATAAATAAATGTTTGTAAATGTAACAAATAATCGTTTAGTTAGGGCAACGTCAGTAAATAAAATATGTTACGTGCGGGGTGGGGTGGGAGACTAAAGGAGCGACTATTATTTTTTTTTACTAGTCGCCATGGAACTCAACGCCCAAGGAGTACCAAAATGTATTTTTTTTTTCAAATAAATAAATTGCAAGCAATTTTTGCAATAAATAATAGATAGCAACTTCGTTAATTTTACGACTCGCCCCAGCATATTATAAACACCCTAACTTCCCCATATTAAAACGGTTTTCGGAACGAACAACCTCCCTATTTTAAGAACGGCTTTCTAGGTTTATGGAAGGGCGTTTTTTTAACATGGGGGGTTAGGGTTTTTATAATACGTTGAGGCATGTCGTAAAAATGAAATAGTTTAGAAAAAGTTAAAACAAATTTTTTATGTAAACAATGCCGTGAAAAGAAACGAAACAATTAAAACGTAATGTTTCATGAGTGAAAAGCCTTAACATAAATAAAATTAAAAAAATGGTAAGTACATAAATGAATTTAAATTTTTAAAATATGGGAGTTTTGTGTGTGTGTGTGTGTGTGTGTATGTGTGTGTGTGTGTGTGCTAATGCAGATAGTGATCCGCGCTATTTTTTTAAATCGTTTTCCACGTTTAAGTAAAGTTTATGACATGTTTTTATTCAATTGTAAGGTTAAAGTACAGAATAGGTACAAAACACTCTCCCTTTCCCATGTTAAGAATGGCTTTTTAAATAATAACATTATTATTTCAGAAAAAAAAAACCTCCTTTCACTCTCTGCATGAGTAAGTTTTTTTCTCTTTTTCTTATCGAGTTAACAGAAAATGAAATCTTTCGTCAATTCGTGGCTGTGAAATTAATCGAACCGGAAGTTCAGATTTATCAACAGAACAGATTCGCAGTAACGATTTAAAAAATATATTCATTTTATTCAATATTTTAATTTTAATAATTTGCGAGGTAAATTTATTTTAATAACATAAAAACATACCTCAACGCTAAAAAATGGGTTGTCTGAAAATTTCAAATAAATTGGTAACGTAGAAATATGGTTTTATTCGTTTAGAACGAACCAACTTTAACTTATATATATATATATATATATATATATATATATATATATATATATATATATATATATATATATATATTATTTTCATCCCAAACAAGGCAAATTGCCACTTTGGTGTAGGGGGCTACTATCAGGGGCAACAACTACTGGGGTACTATGTAGGGATTTGGGCAGCAAGATGTCGGTTCACGTTACACTTGAA